>NC_056731.1:1591543792-1591666292 GCF_019279795.1 Protopterus annectens
GCTTAAAAATTATTAGTTGGTGCCTCATGTCATCCTGAATTACAAACCTGAGAGTTAACTACTGTTTTGTTTTCTTTTTTTTTTTGTATGATAGTGACATTTATCAACAGCTTTTAGTACTAGTAGATGTCAGAAACGTGGAAGGCAGTACAAATGTTATGGCTTCTTAGATTATCCATGAACCCTGGTGGTGCTGTGGTAGCGTTGTCGCCTCACAGTAAGACGCTGTCTGGTTAGATTCTCAGTTAGAGTGTCTTCTGCATGGAGACATGCGTGAATGGGTGTACCTTCGTTGAAGGTTGTGCGTCAGGGCTGGTAACTCGGCATGTAAAAATCAACTACCAATCATTAGCGGACCGGAGTTCTGCTGTGGTTACCCCTAACGGGGAAAAGCCGAAAGACACAACAACACACACACACACACACACACACACACACACACACATTATCAGAAGACAAAGTATGGGCTATGCAGAGATATCGATTATAGCATACTCTTCTACAGAATTGTCTTAAATTCTACTCATTGTAGAAGACAAATGATTTTCATTTGCATGTTTTTAGAAAGTATAAAGTTACACAAATGTCCAATGGTATTTCTGGTGTGCTGACTGCTGCTTATATACCATTACAGTACTAACAGTCCTGTTGCTTTGTACTACTTGTGTGTGTGTGTGTGTGTGTGTGTGTGTGTGTGTGTGTGTGTGTGTGTGTGTGTGTGTGTGTGTGTGTGTGTGTGTGTGTGTGTGTGCGTGTGTGTGTGTGTGTGTGTGTGTGTGTGTGTGTGTGTGTGTGTGTGCGCGCATGTGTGTGGGTGCTTGTGCATGCAGCTTTGTAATTTGTAATTACTGGAAACAAATTTTCTAATTTACTTAAATACCCATAACCACTCTTCGATGAGTTGTGGCATATTTTGGAAATTTAATGTTGATACACAGATTTTTTTACTCATAGTGTCATATTATTGCAGTATTCTATTTTTTTTTTTTTTTTTTTTTTTTGCCTAAGGGTGAAAATAAAACAGAAAACTGATTATACTGAGTTGGAGTACAGAGGGTAAAATCCATCTCCCCATCCATGGTAGATGTTAACGGCTGTGTCACTTTATGTGTTTTTATTTAATGCCATAAGAAATCTTCACTGGGTTTCTCAAGCACATCTTTTCACCTTTTTTTTGTGCCCCATGAATATTGTAGGTTGACATTAACAGCCATGTACAACATTGCTAAGCTGTTGCTAGGCATGTGGTAGTGTAGCAGCCATTGTGTTATTAACAAGCTTCAGCCTCTTACCCTGATTCTTCAGTTGGCATGCTGTGCTTGTTTGAATAAGTCACTTAACCAGCAAATGGTCCTGGGTGACTTCTGCAGAAAATCACTTGTGTCTATAATGGATAAAAAGTAAGCAGTTTGACTTACAATTTGTGGTAAAACAGATGATATTGGAGTCTGAATGTAGACCTTTTCATATTCTGTCAAATATTCTTCTGATGGCTTGTGTATTTTCTAGAACATTACTATATATTGTTATACAGGATTTATGCCCAGATGTTACTTTGTAACATTCTTCTGTTTTTTTCCGTGGACAGTTTCAGAGATAAGCTGTATACAGCATAGTATGCCTTACTGGTGAATTGTGCTTAGATAAATACATTATTCTAGTTGTTTCCTGTAATTGTTGGCTTTTGCAGTCATGGTATATAATGTTTCCTGTAATTGTTGGCTTTTGCAGTCATGGTAAAGTGGCCATCATTCTGGTAGTTAAGTTTCTTTTTTCATATTCACTAGAATTTTGTTCTACTTCATGGTAATTTTGGTCCATGCCTGTTTACAGTTAGTTTATTGCCCCTTTCCTTTCATAAGCCTTGCAACATACAGCCTCTCTGTCACATTACTGGAAGTTAGCATAACCCTTGAGTCAGTAAATATTAAAAAAACAGCACTTTAATTTCCATAAATTCCTTACCGTAAAAAATAACACTGCATGTTGGTGAGTTAAAACAAGCTGATCTCTTGAAATTCTCCAAAGAAATGCTACAGAGGTTTGTTTTAAAAGGCACCATCCATTCTATGGTGACTCTTCCAACAGCAGCAATTGGTTTTCTTGGGTTTCACATCACTAACTAAATATGTTTATATGAATATGATTTCCTTTTCAGTTTTATGAAGCGAGCTGGAGAAATACCTCTGAAGGAAAATATGTAACTAAAAATAACAAAACCGTTGCCTTCTTACACAGAGCACCTTTTGAGCTGTCATACTTCAGTTGTTTGCTAGTGAGGCCCTGTTTATATCCTTGGGCTGCATAGGTAAATATGAAATAGTTGCAGAGAAAGTAAATACGAAGTAGAAATAAGTAAACCTTTTGATTGATTTGGTTATCTTTAAATGTACTTATTGAGGTAAACCTCTAAGAAGCAGAATAAATACCAGTAATTAAAAAGTTATGAAACAACGCCACCAACATGGTTAGCAAGGGAACTAAGAACTCTAGCAGTGAAGTGGAAGAAGCCAATAATTAATCAAGCTAGGTAGGGTGAATGGATATTAAAAGCATTATTTTTCATCAGTTAGCAGGTCAGATGAAAAGAAGCATCTGTTCTGTATTACATTCTTGTAACAGATGTGAAAGAAAAATAACTTGGGCCCCATTCTTTATTTTATACATGTTGCATGGACAGCTTTGAGCCAATGATAAACTAGATCTGCTATAAGAAATATCATCATCACTTAAGACAAGACGCTTCAACTACTGTTTTTATTAAAAAAAAAAAAAAAAAAAAAAAAAGACATCCTTTCTTTACATAACAGAAGCCAGGATCTGGAGTGACCTTTGTTTGAACACCGTAATAGTTGAATGGCTTTCCTTAGTCTGCATTCCCTGAATGTTTTGTTTATCAGCACTATGGCTTGACATGTTTTACAGTGAGTGTGTTTGGGTTACAAAACAAATATAATATTGGGGAAATTTCACCAGAGAGCAACTTGTAAGCTGTTGTGTTCTAGAATTCAGTTTAATACATGTTGTTCTTAAAATTTGTAAAAAGAGACTTGAACAATGTATGACTGTTAAGTGCTGTAATTAACCTGTTGCTACTGTCAGATGAATATGGTCACACCTGCCAGTCTTAGCAGTCCCTTCAAATCTCCAAGAAAGTTTTAAAGTGTCCTGACAAACAATCTGTGTTATATTAACATGTATTTATGCATTCATATCTCGTATTCAGGCTGAGTATAACAATTTTACTTCTTATATTCCTAACTGTTGCGTTTGCCATCTCTAAAACCTTGCAGAAAAAGGTGCAGTTCAGGTGATTTGAATATGGGCTATTAAGGTGGCCACTTTTTATTTACTGCTCTTCAGCTAGATTATGTTTTTACATTGGGGTGAGGGGGAGGTATCATCATTGGCAGTCAGTCGCTTTGAACTTGATCTCCACCACAGTTCACTGACAGCTACGAAGATGACTCAGTAATGCAGTCCTCTACTTATAGATCTAGACACATACATGAAGATTTTTCCATGTGGAAAAGTAAACAGCTGTTTGGGATTTTTGTCCTTTCTGCTTTTGGTGCATTGTCTTTTGTGAGTTGTGATATCACTTTTTTAAACAGTAGTTGCTTGATCAAAGTCATGATGCCAGTGATATTGACTGATGTTTTTTGTCTCTCAACTTATGTTGTATAGGGGGTGATGACAGATGGGTTAGGGGTGAACCTATTTTGATAACAAAGCCCCCCCCCCCATTCTTTGGCAGCTTTTTCATGAAGTACAAAAAAGGTAGGACAGTGTTTTTCTTTTTACCATGTTTGCAGCTATTAGCTGTACAAAGCATGTAGTAAAAATATGCCATGATGACAATTCTTTCTTCACTGAGAGACTATCACTGGAAACAAATAGTTCCATGTTTAAATGACTTTTTCAAAGTCAAAGTAAACTTTATTGTTATTTAGAACTACACACGTGTAGCCTAAAAGAAATTTTGTGCATCAGCTCAATTCTTGAGATTACAAAGAAAAGTGAAACAACACATATAAGTAGAGAAATCAACATAACTAACAAATACAATTCTTCTCCCAGTACATGCAAGAAAGAGCAGAGACATTTACCACCAGTCATATACGAAAAGAATAACCTCTCCTGAGTTACATTAACTACCCTATTTAAAGTAATAACACACTACAGATTGAAATGCCTAAGTCATTTGTCTAATATTGCACTCGAGTGAGTTAAATAATACTAACTATGGGTATAGTAAATAAATATTGCACTTACTTGGAATATCTGTAAATATATATTGCACAAATAAATAAAAATTGACTTATATGTCCAGACCCCTGGTGCCCGAGTTCAGAAGTCTAATCACTGTAGGGTAGAAACTGTTACTGAATCTTGGGAGTCCTGCAGTGGGTGCTGCGATATCTACTGCCCGATGCCAGATTCTTAAACAGTCCATGCGCAGGATACGTGTTGTCCTGTATTATTTTGATGGCCTTTCTAATGCTTCTTGCAAAATAAAGATGTATCGATGGAAGCTGTAACCTGTTACCTTCTCTGCAACCCTCACACCTCTTTGTAGTGTCTTCCTTTCTGTAACTGTGCAGCTTCCAAACCACACTGTGAAGTTGCAGGTGAGGATGCTCTCTATTGCACCTCTGTAGAAGGTGGAGAGAATATGAGGAGGAAGCTTAGCTTTTTTAGCCTTCTTAAAAAGTGGAAGCATTGGTGCGCTTTCTTGACCAGCTGGCTGGTGTTTCTCGACCATGAGAGATCCTCTGACATGTGTACACCCAGGAATTTCGTACTCTTATCCCTCTCTACACTCTCACCATTGATCCTGAGCACCGCGTGGTTTGTTCTCCTTTTCCTGAGGTCGGTGATAATCTCTTTGGTCTTGCTTGCATTCAGGTCAAGGTTGTTCCCCTCACACCTGCCATCTTTTCTCTGTACGCCCTTTCATCGTCCTTTGTGATGAGCCCCATGACTGTGGTGTCATCAGCAAACTTGATGATATGGTTGGACTTGTGTTTAGCATAGCGGTCTTGGGTCAGGATGGTGAATAACAGTGGGCCGAGAACACATCCCTGTGGAACCCCGGTGTTAATCATGATGCACTTTGATGTGTTCTTACCTGGACACACCCTCTGTGGTCTCTGAATTGGGAAGTCCAGGATCCATTTACAGAGTTGTTTACTGATTATTAAATGTGCCACTTTTTCTAAATGTGCCACTTTTTCTGTCAGCTGCACTGTTACCACCGTATTAAATGCAGAGCTGATGTCTATGAACAGCATACTCACATAGTTGTCTTTGCCCTCTAAATGCTCAAGGGAGATGTGTAGTGCTACTAATATGGCATTGGCCATACTTATAAATAATGACTTGATGTCATTATTTATTTAGATTCGTAAACAACTTATTTTGATGTACTTGATCCACACACACACACACACATATATATATATATATATATATATATATATATATATATATATGTGTGTGTGTGTGTGTGTGTATTTATATATTTTTTTTCAGTCCACCCACATGACTTTTTCATTTCAGTCCTGAAATTGTTATTTGATTGCCTGTTGTTCTGAGAAAACTCATGTTCTGAATGGCTCTTTGGCACCAAGTCAAGAGGCTATAATGACTGGAAGTGTTGGGAAATGTGGGGGACAGTTGGGTGAAGTAGCCAGTAGCCTGCTTTCCCCATCTTAGGAGGAATGGTTTGGAGACTTGCATTGTTAGCATGTCTTCTTTTGAATGCTGGGAGTTTAAATTCAAGATATAAAGGCAGTAGTAATGAAATATGTGTGTCAGATATTGTAAGTGGAAGTGTGCACTGCAGAAATTGTATATCATTGCACATCATACCACCTAGCATAAGGATAGTGACCAGCTGATCCACTTCCCTACCATGATCAGAGCCATATTAGCCTGACTTTTAGGGCAAATAGCCATAGGGCTGAACTCCCCAAGCAAGGGATATTCTCATGAAAGGTCACATCTGAACCAAACAGTAAGGAGCTATTTTGATTCTCCAATGTATAAGGCTTGACAGAGAGCTGGAAAGTCAAGGGTTCATGCGGTGTAAAAGAAAACACATATTTTGATTTTCACATCTATAGAAAGTATCCTCGGTCACTTTAGACAACAGACAGTAGTACTGCTGTCTGTATGGCCTTTATGTGCAGAGGTGCAACACTGAGGGAGAAGCCAAACAAGGCTGTGATGAAATCTGAAGATCTATGGGCAGTGCATTGAGCAGGTGAACGTGACCTCAGCCTCACTCATATGCAGTCAGACATCCTAGTGGATGCCTTAATCCAGAGCAGGGATAAATCTGATTCTGCGTGCAGGGGGGTGTATCACTATCAGTTTTGTAATGGTGCAATTTGTACATATCAATGGGAGCAGAACAGAAAGTACAGTTATGTGAACATGAGAGTGTAGTGATCATTCTGTGGTGTGGCTCATCATATGTGAGGTTTAAGTGTCAAAAGACGCAGAGCTTAGATTTTGAGATTTCTTATGGACAGAATACTTCAAAATAATGGCTATGACAAACATGCCTTGGCAGGAAGAAGGTGTGAGTAAAAAGAAGTCAGTGAGTTTGCCTGAAGGAGCAACTCTTTGCAAAGGCAAGTAAACAAAATACAAATAAATACTATGCAATTCTAGAAGTAAGCAGCTGAAATGCTAACAGTGCAAAAAAAAGATTTTGTAAAGGAAGGAAACTGATGAAATGGGCATGTGATTGTAAAACAAATATTCACAAACACAGAAACATAAATTAAGGGACATTTATGTATGTATTTAATTACATTTGTTAACCGGGATAGTCCAAATAGGCTCATAGAGTCCCAGTTCCAAGTAAAATACTACATTTACAAATATAAGTACATATTACTCTTACAATAGAGTTAAACAATAGCAATGTACATATTTATACAATGTATGACTTCACTAAAAAGGATTTGTTTGAATAGTAAGATGAGACTGTGTTTGTTACTTGTTTAGGATGAGGTCCCTGGATTATGATATAAGCAGATCCAAGAAATATGTAGGTGCCTCTCTAATGATTACAGAAAATAGTTATCATTAGATATAGATGTAAAAGTGAGGGAGAGGTCCATAATTTGCCTATTGCTACAGAGGCATGAGAGTTGCCAGAGTGATTGTTAGGCTTAGAAACAATTACTTTGGCATAATGGTTAAGGTGTATACCTCACAGACCCAAAGTTCAGGGTTTGATTCTCACCTTTGAGGTGAAATTGGCTAGGCTTAAAATAGTCCACAAGGGTAGTGAGTCTAGTATTTACCTATTAATAGATCTTAAAAGTGGGGTTCGTATCTAAATGTTTTCTAACTTAGTTATTGCTGAACATTTATTTGATCTACGTAGAACTGTTTGAAGTAACTTAAGATGTGACTAGGTAATAGCGTTTTCAAGCCAGTTTGTTTGTTTCATAGTTTCATAGTTTAGTACTAGGCTATCTGCCCTGGGGCATTTATAAGCCTAGCTATAGTGATGTGGCTTTCACCACCCCATGTAATGGTACAGAAATGTACAGAATAGATTTAGAATACTGTGCCTCTGTCTAGTAGTGACACAGTGAAGACCCCCTTACATAATAGAATTAGTTTACTGTGCCTCTGTCTAGTAGTGACACAGAGATGACCCCTGGGGTAAACCTACGATCTCCCATCCACTCGTCAAGATTTCTCTTGAAGAGAGTCAGTGAGGGGCTCTGCCTAACATGAACTGGGATTCTGTTCCAGAGTATGGGAAGCCTCTGAGTTATGAATCTGTCCCTCCAGCATGTCCTATTCATATTTGTGCTGACTTTTAAATCTTTAGCTCTCGTGGTTCTGATGGATTTGGATTTTTTGAGGTGGAGCATGTCCATCAATTCCTGATTGGACATGGCCTTGTACGTCAGGCACAGATCACCTCTGAGTAGGCGGTATGCTACTGAATAGAGCTGGAGTTTCTTTAGTCTGGCAGCATATGACATATGTTGGAGACCCTTGATCGTCTTGGTGAGGTACTTTTGGGGTCTCTCTAGCTGTTGCAAGTGCCGGGTGAGGTACATACCAAATGGGGCATTGTACTCAATCATGGACTTGATAAGGGAGGAGTATAGGGGTACAATGACCTCCTTTGATCCGGATGTGAATCCCTTCATGATAATGTGGGCAAGGTAGAAAGTCTTTCTAACCACTTTGGCAACGTGGGTGTCAAATGAGAGGTCACTATCGACTTGGGTCCCCAGGTCTCCGATTACTTTTTCCGTACTCAGTGGGTTACTGTCTATGTGATAATTTGTGAGTACTTTGTTTTTCCCAAAGGGGATGACTATACATTTTTTGGCATTTAGTTTAAGGCCATGACTCCGGCACCAGTTGTCCGTTTCAGTGAGGCCTTTCTGTAGGATGTATGTGTCAGTTGGTGTATCGACTATGGCGCCTAGCTTGCAGTCATCTGCGAACTTTGTCAGCCACAACCCTCCCATGTTTGCTTTCACATCTGAGAAACAAATGCCGAACAAGCGGGGTACCAGGACAGAGCCCTGTGGGACACCACTTGTGACTGGCTTTGAGTCTGACATGGCTCCAGCGATTTTGACTTTATGGGTTCTATCCTTTAGCCAGTTTGCAACCCATCTTGTGACATATGGATTTGCATTTAAGCTGTTGAGCTTGTCTATGATGCCAGAGTGGGGTATTGTGTCGAAAGCTTTAGCCAAGTCCAGGTAGGCTGTATGGACTGCTTTGCCCTCGTCAATGGCTCTAGTGACTGTTTCGAAAAAGTCAACCAGGTTCAAAAGGCAGGATCTGCCCTTTACAAAGCTGAACTGGGTGGGATCAAGTGTCTGTATGTCCCCAATGTCTCTGTTTATGAGTTCCATAATGATTCTTTCCATAGCTTTGCAGACCAGGCTGGTTAAGCTTATGGGGCGGTAGTTACCAGGGTCTGTAGAGGTGCCTCCTTTGTGGAGTGGGACTACTGTTGCTGTACGCCAGTGTTCAGGTACATATCCTGTAGTAAGGCTAAGGTTAAATAGCATTTTTATGTGCGGGTTTAGCTCCTCTTGGAGTTCACGTAGCACGCAATCCGGGATACCGTCAGGTCCCATTGATGCTGTGTTTTTAGCTTTGCTGAGGGCGGTTATCACCTGGACATCTGAGATGACAGGGAGGTTACATTCATCTGTGATAAGTATTTCTTCTTTTGGGGGTGAGTGAGGGGAGAAATTTGCACTGAACCTGTCTGCCAGAATGTTGGCAATATCTGTGGGTTCAGTGTATTTTTTGTCATTGTGAACTAACTCTGAACATATCTGAAGGTTTCCGCCCAGGTTTCTAACATAGCAGAAGAAGGCCTTGTGGTTATCTTTAGTGTCCATAGCGATTTTTCTCACAAAGTTGGCCTTGGATGTTTTTATGAGAGAATGTAGCTTTCTACTAGTGCTGATCAGAGATGCCTTCTCTTTATGGGATTTTGCTCTGTCATGCAGTAGCTTCCTTCTTTTGTTATACAATTTGTTTATGGCTGGGGTCCACCAGACAGGACGCCTGCCCTTGGTGGAGAGGGTCTTGGTTTTATTTGGGATTGCATGATCCATGCATTCTTGGAGATGTCCGTAGAAAGCATTTGTGAAGGATTCTGCATTGTGGGATGTGGTTTCCACTGGCCCAGTGGGCTTAAAGGATACCATCTCAGTTTTAAGAAGTGTAAAATCGGCTTTTGAGAAGTTTTTCACTGTAGTCTTTTGTGTTGGGGGTGAAGGTGGGATATGTATATCCAGGGTGATTAGTTTGTGGTCAGATCTCACTAGTGAGGGGTATACTTCCGGTGTGGAGCACTTTGTCCCCATGTTTGTGATGATCAGGTCTAGTATATTATCTCCCCTTGTGGGAGAGTTGACTAGCTGTTCCATTGCATTTGAATTTATGAATTCCAGGAACCTTTGGGCTAGGGTGTTTGGGCTAGAATAATGCACCCAGTCTATGTTAGGATAGTTGACGTCTCCCAATATGATGGTGTTTGGTGAGACATTCATATCCTCCAATGTCTTCAGGAAGGCTGAATGGGGTACCTGAGATTGGGAGGGTGGTCTGTAACATGCTGACAGTTGTATGTCAGTTTTGCCTACGGTTAGTTGCACCTGGATGGTCTCTGATGCTTCATGTGTTGCCACTAACCTGGAGGTGTGGGTGTCCTTGATGAATATGGACACTCCCCCTTTCTTTTTGGTTTGGCCCGAGTTTTGGGGCCTATAAGCATGATACGAGGTATAGCCTGGTAGCGCTGGGGTGCTCTCAGGAGCCTTGAACCAGGTTTCAGTTACTGCACAGACATCGATGTTCTCCATACTGAGGAGTGCTTCGAGAGCCTGCATCTTGAGATTTAGACTTCTGGCGTTGAGCAGCATTACCCTTAATTTTTTTCCATTTTTGTTTTCTAAGGAGGTGGGTTTTCTTTTGAGCCTTGCCTAAAAAAGGCACTATGGGGGTGGCAAGAGCCTTAGCCAATATCCGGAAGCCCAGTGGTGACAGATGCAAGCCGTCCCTTGTGAAGCAGCATGGCTTGTCCAGCATGTCATCCCAAGCAGTGTTTTTAGAGCCAGGCAATGATGAAGACTGATAGAGAAGATTAGGTGCATGTGTCTGTTTTATTGTAAGGTTGTTCATTGGTGTATAGATGTGATGTGTTAATGTTAGTCGCAATAGTAAATGCTTGCTTCTCCCTTGGGGTTAGGGTTGCCAACTTTTCAAATGCCCAAAGTGGGACATTTTTGGTACAAACATCAGATTTTGAGGACCGAAACATACTCACGGCCAGTACAAAGGACAGAACTTCACTTTTTTGGCTAAATAAAAGCTTATTCTTGTAGTATTTTAGTTGCGTATTCTGTTTCTTATAACATCTAGGTGTTTCAGGTACAGAATAACTGTTTTATGCAACTATTGCATAAAATATAGGAAATCATTTTGTCCTAAAATCTCTGGACATTTGCCATTTTTACAATTATTTTGCAGGACACAGCTGCCCAAAGAGGGAGTATCCCTCACAAAGTGGGACAGGTGGTAATTCTACTTGAGGTGGGTAGGATAGCATATGCTCAGGGAGCACATGGGCATGTGCAGTTTCTTTGGTGGAAACTGATAAACCACTTCCAGTGCTTGAGAGGAAGGGGGCAGGGCTGCTTGCGGGAAACACCCTTTGTAGATATGAGGGATGACTAACGGGATTAACAGATTTGCACCTATAGTGCTACTTGACTAAATCCTCGACAGGCACCTTTAGTGCCACTGTCATCTAACAGTAGCAAGTGTCCACACCTACAGCTTTACATTACGCTCATAACTTTAGTCATGCTGTGTGAAACCTAGAAAGGGTTTACACCTGCATAAATGTGGTCCTTGAATTGCACATTTGTGCATGTGTAAAATGAAAAAAAAATAGTGGTGTCATTTAAGAAAAAATACTGTAAGTTCTTCTTTTTGCCCATATACAGAGCTGCATTACAATCCAGCTAGTTCATTGGGCCATATTCATTATTTCTCCCCTCACAGCAGCCAGACACATTGCTAACTGCATATCCTTAGATTTACATATGTTATTTAGTGTTTTCTTTCTTTATATTTCAGAGCTACCCTAAGTAAACTCTGGTCTCTTCTAAAATACATATCTGTGCCTGACAGACTTATTGGTTGCTTAGAAGGAATTCCTGATCCTGTATTTTTTCTTTGCTTTTCCGTGCATAGAACAGTATACATCCTGCTGCTTTCTACCACTCCTTTGTCTTCATTTTTTTTCAACCAGCGAGGTATAGAAGCAGCTAGAAACTACACTCTTGGGAAAGCAATTTCCTTGAGCCAGACCACTCCACTGGAATCAAATACACCGGGCACAAAGCTATTAAGTTACAGCTGAGGTAAGCCATCGGTCTGCATAGCTACTCCTCAGAGTGCTTGGATGTGTTTCATGTAAGTGTTTAGACTCAAATAGTGCAGCATGATGCCGCCATGATTATAATTGGAATTGAAGAGGAAAACAGGTGCTTGATGGTGTGAAGCTTACAGCAGTGATTCCACGAATTGGCATCTGATGTCCTGAGCAACACTTGCTGAATCAGTGAAAGACCATTTATATTCATTAAGTTTTATTTTTCTTTTGAGTGATCTACTGTATGTTCCTCATAATTTCCTGTTTTTTCTGATTAATCATTGAGTAATAAAGTCACTAAATAATGACATGCATTTGATTTTCAGACTTTATATCCTTCATAAAATGCATGCACACACAAAACCTGTTATTCTAGCAACTTTCTAAATTTATCAGAGAACTGTTATTTTTGGCTTTGTCCAGATTTTTTGTCCTTGTAGGTTGAGAGATATGCTTCAAGTATAGGTTTACAAATTGGTAAGTGGACCACATTTTGTAAGGACATTCTTCCGGATTCACAAAAGCTTGCACGGAGTGCAAGATTGGTGCAGGATCCCACGCAGGCAATATGTCTGCCATGTGATCCAGGAACTGCCTGCAGGGGTGTGCATGAGTGTTCCCGCAATAATCTTGCACGGACTAAGCCCTGGTATGCAAATCACCTGATTTGCAGGTGAAATCCATGCAAATGAGGTGATTTTGCAATCCAGGAAACTTGCAACAGCCCGTGTAAGACTAGTGCTATCCGCAGAAATGTACTCGGTTAGTAACCGAGTACATTTCTGCAAAATCCAAAACGGAGCTATGACAGCACCAAATAAAGGCTGCATATCATCGAGGAAGCATGCCAATGGCCAAGAATACAAAAAAATTTAAAAATCGACTTTTTTTTTTTTCGCCGATCTCGGCTGTTTTAAACATACGCAAACAGGATTGGGTAGAAAATAAGAAAATAAACCTAAAATAAGCATTCTAACTAAAATCAGTATTTTGCCATGCAAGTCAGTGGCAGGCAGAAGACAACCTGGCCAGTGAGTAATGGTTGCTAAGGGGGGAGGCTCAGCGTGACACATGTAACTATGCATTAGTAGGCAATCCATTGCAAATGAGGGGAAGGATAGCGAATCCCAGTTTTCCCCGGCATGTGAGGCAGGTCCCAACAGTGTAAGAGTATGAATAGCTGGGTGCAAGACTAGGAGTTAGGTGACATCATGGGTGGGTGTGCCAGGCATACTGTAAGTGGATTGGAGCCCTGTGGCTCGGGTTTGCTCCTAGCTTAGCACAGATAAGCTAGGAGGTGTGTCTAAACCTGCCTGGCACTCGTTACAAAGTGTAAGCAGGTGTTTTACAGGAAGAAAAAAGAAGTTAAATCAGGAAATACCAGTGTGTACATTTGAGCACTCTGTTTGCGCGGTGCGCACACGGGCTTAAACAGGGAGGCAATGGGAAGGGAAACAGCAGTAGGAAGGTAATCAAGGAGAACTACCTTAGCTGGCAGGTGAAATGTATCTGAATCAGCCAATTACACAGGCAGCAATCCAGCCCAGCCCAGCACACCGCTATAAACTATGCAAACAGCTTTCCCCCTTGTTTTTTCCCAAAATCTCTGTACCACCGGTGTGTATGAACGGGAAAATTTTACAAAACGAAAGCAAGAGAAAAAATGTTAGGGGCTGCTTTTGCCATCATAAACCAGCATGTGCAAGAGGCCGAGGTTGGTGAGGATGTGAATGCTGACAACCAACCCACAGTGAGGAGGAGGAGAAGAGTGTACAGACCCAGGGAAACCTACCAGGGGCTACATGAGCTGGAGATAGTAGAGCGCTATAGGGTGGACAGGGACCTCCTGCAGCGTATCGTTGTGCTGTTCCGGCCACACCTCAGACACAGAACCAACAGAGGGGAACCCATCCCAGTGGAAACCAAGGTATATGTAGGCCTAAGAATACTAGCCACAGGTACCTTCCAAAGGCCAACTGGGGATATCATGGGGATCTCACAGGCATCAGCATCCAGGGTACTCCACCAGTTCCTGGATGTCATGTCAGCACATGCCGGTGAGCACATATATTTCCTCAACACCAGTGAGGTGTTGGCAAGCAATATGCGTCTCTTCCAACAAATAGCAGAATACCCTGAAGTAGGACTGCACGCACATACACATAAAAGCACCACCCCATGAGCAGGGCAGGGTCTACATAAACCGCAAGGGCTTTCCCTCCATTAACTGCCAGGTCATGTGTGATGCCCAGGGCATTACAATAAATGTGTGTGCTGGAAGCCCTGGAAGCTATCACGATTCCCACATCTGGCATCTGATACAGCTGTACCAGAGATTTGCCAGTGGGGACATCCCATACGGGCACCTAGTGGGGGATGCTGGTTATGCACTGGCACCCTGGCTGATGACACCCATCAGAAATGCGCACACACCTGAACAAGAGCTCCATAATGAGGCACACGCACAAACAAGAATCATAATAGAGCATGTGTTTGGGATGCTCAAGTCACGGTTCCGGTGCCTGGACACATCCAATGGAGCCTTGCAGTACTCTCCAGCTGCATGTACCCAGATTTTCATGGTATGTGCCATGCTACACAACATGATCCTGCGGAAGTAGCTGCAGCAGGAACAGCATGGGGCAGGGCCACACAGCCCCCCACCATTGCCAAGGCCAGCACAGGCACAGAGTGACTCGGAGGAGGAACAACCTATGCCTGGATCTGTAGGCAGAAGGAGGCATGCACAGTATGCCTTGGCTTTGGCAAAGAGGCAATGCATAGCACACACACTGACACAGTAGGAACCCAGGGAATGGAAACTTTCTCTGACTCGCACATACAGTAAAAGGGATGGCAAAAATGACACTACATGTGCTTTACCATGTATAGGGAGTGTACGATGTGCATCTGACATAGTCAGCCCTCCAGCACCATCCTCAATACTAGCACAGCTGCAAGGTAAGTCACCCTTCCTATCAATCACTGAATGCAGTAGTATGGTTTGCTAGTTGTATCAATGGTATGGATGTGAACATGCAAGGAAGGGAATTGGGTGGCTGAATGGGATGGCAGCAGATAGTGGACAGCTATATGGGCAGCATGAAACCATAACAAATACTGGTGTCAACAAAGTAGGCAGTAACAGACAATGTGAAAAAAACCACTGCAGGACCTGTGCTGGCCCAAATGTGTGTCCTTAAGGCACACACATGCATGTCATGGAGGTTCACATACCCAACAACAGTCCCACCCAGCCAGCAGGACAGGTGTAGATGAACACAAGGAAAGGCTGTGCTAAGGTCCTCAAGGTATGGCAATGGAGATCAACCCCCCCTCCAAACCTACACAGTTTTAACAGGTTGGGAAGTGGTATGTCATTCATGAAGGGTAAGAAGTCTGAAATGGCAATGTAGGTCAATGAAACTTATAAACTGTACTACACTGACATGCCTGTAGTCTGCAGGATAGGTCAGAATACAGATTTAAAAGGAAGCCAACAGACTACCAGAAATGCCAGTGTGGTCAAAGCACATGTCCACAGTTGGCAGGTGTGCCCCCCCAAACGCTATGTAGAAATGTATTAGCAACCATGTGACGGAGTAATAACAGTGAGCACAGAGTACCTGTGCTTGCCAAAGTAGAAGGATGGATTGTGTACAACATGCAGAGCTCTGAGTGTCAGGTTGATGTGTGGAGGCCAACAGGGTACCTGAAATATCAAGTGGGTATAGCAGAAATGTCCACAATTGTCAGGTGTGCTCCCCCAATCCTGTGTAGTATAGCAGTAGCATCTATGTGTGGGTATCACAGCAGCAGTGCACAGAGTGCCTGAGCTGCCCCAGTTATAACAATGGAATGTTGCATGTGTACAATATGCAGAGATCTGAGTGTCAGATTGTTGTGTGGAAGGCAACAGGGGACCTGACATATCAGGTGGTTGTAGGACATGTCCACAGTTGTGATGTGTGCCCCCACCAACCCTATGTAGAAATGTATTACCAGCTATGTGTGGGAGTAGTAACAGTCAGCACCGAGTACCTGAGCTGGTCAAATCAGCAAGATGGATAGTCGCATGTCTACAATAGGCAGAGCTCTGTGTGTTAGGTAGTTCTGAGTGGTATGATGTGTGAAAGTGTTCAACAGATAGCCATGGATGGTGTGTCTTGGTGTCCAATGGTCAGTACTGCTGATGACCGGGCCAAGTCCACACAACTGCAGTGCCAAACAGACTGGTATCCCAGCAAGACATGTTGCAGCAGTAGACCCATATGATTTGTACACATGTCATAACTGTCACCATCTGGAAGATGGACATGGCATGGGCATTGGCCAAGACATTCACACAGTATACAGGTGAAAGTACCGTAGAGAGAGACTGTTTAAAATCTCACAGTGAAATGGAAACACCCTCTGTTTGTACATACAGGTTCACAGCACATCAGTTGGTTGTGTAGTATGGGAAACTAAGATGTACTGTGGGCAAACACTGGCAGACCACAAAAGGCAGAGGTATGATGTATGTAGAAGCTGCCGGTGTCCACCCACTAGCCACCAGCAGGGGAAAGGACCACGTATACCTGTGAGGCAGTTGCAAGTAGCTGCCCTAGCACACATGCAGCCAGTCTGGCCCAGCATCAGCCTCAGGTAACATACAGGCTACCTCCCTGCTGCTGTGAATGAGTACAATATGATCCCCACATTACTATATGAATACTCACAGAATGCAGCATGCTGAAGAGGTGTCCCATGCAGGTGTGTCCATAGCTGTAGGATGCACCATGCCAGCATCCACATCAATGGATTGATAAGGACAGAAACAATTGCCATCACCAGCTTGCACACCTATCCTGTTAACCCAGGGGAATACATTGCCTTGCAGCCTCGGTCTGTACAACTGACAGAATGCACTGGCCTGATGAAAAAACCACCCTTACATGACCAGCACCTTTAGACTCCTGGATTCAGATGGATGTATGCAAAGATTCTTTGTAATCCACAGATTATGTTGTGAAACAAGAACGCCCATAAACGAAAAACCGAATTAAAATTTTATTAAGCTTAAAAACAAGCTTTTTGTCGGCGCTCTGCACCAACTTCCTCAGAAAACAAACTGCACCACACATTTGTCTCACTATATATACATCACTACTCCACTCAGACGCGCCCCCCCCTAGCGGCTCCCCTTTAAAAAAAACACATAATTACACTTTGAAAATTTTAACTAAAAAGCGGCCAGAATATTCAACAATTTGGTATCTGCTACTCATACCTGCCGTCAATGCTGGTAAACCTATAATGCTCCAAATATTAAATTTTAAAGCCACCATAGTTACATATAAGTACAAATGATCAAAAGTATCAATAACCACAAAAAAATATAATATATATAAATAAGTATAAAAGTGGGAAGAAAATTCCCACAAGTGTTAATATAAACATTGGTATAAACAGTGAGTGGTAAACACAAAAATAAAAAAATGATAAAACGCAAACATGTATGTGTTCCCGGGTGGCATTTAGCCACTCCAGGGGGCTTCACCTCACTAGGCTTCTCAATTTGAGGAAGCAACTGATGGAAAGCATACTGTTAAGTCCAGGTAAATGGTAAGCTTCCAACTTAAGTTGCCACATCAAATCCTTGCACTCTAGTCTTAAAGAATCGGGTCTCCCCATATGCTCTTGGTGTAGCTGGTCGATCATTGAAAACGAGAATTTGTGCCCTGGATTATCTAATATGTGTTTGGCCAAAGCATTGTCGACCTTCCCCTTCCTGATGGCATATAAGTGCTCGTATACCCGTTCCTGTAGTTTCCTATCAGTCTTGCCGATATAGAAACCTGGGCAAACCGAACACTGAGCTAAATATACCACCCGATTACTGGCACAATTGAATCTTCCTTATATGAGATACTTCTTGTCCCTTATGGAAAAAGCTGAACTTGCTTTAATATATCTGCAGTACCTGCACATGTTACATTTAAACATCCCAGATCTGGGGGAGGCACCAGCAACTTTGGACTCCAGGATGTTTTTGATGTTGAGGCCCCTCCTAAAAGTGACCTTAGGGGGAGATAATAGTCCAAATGTTCCTGTTAACTCGGTGGTTAATAAGCACCAATTTTTCTTTATAATGGACACAATGTCTGTTGCATCCAAGTTGAATGAAATTACAAAAGTACAATTGAAAGTATCAGATTCACTGGCAAGGCAAGGTAAACCTGGAGGCCCATCCTCCATGTTCCCCAAAATGGGGCGGAAGTGGACATTGGCCCTCTTCCCCTGCACTTCCACACTCAATTCTGCAACAAGATCAGCAGGGTACCCTTTGCTGACGAACATGCTAAAGATGAACTTACACTCCTCGTGAAATTTCTTATCTTCTGATGTCTTGCGGGCTGCTCGAACAAATTGGCCTTTCACGATAGCCCTCTTTTGGTGTAATGGGTGTTCACTGTCAAAGTGTAGATAAGAATTCGAGAAGGTCGGCTTCCGATGTATGCTGGCCACGAAGCGATTTAAGCTCCTATCTAGTTCCACATCCAAATAGGTAATCTTGTCAGTGGCAAACTCAGATGTGAATTTCAAAAATTCTGTAGAGCCGTTAAAAAAACGACATCAAGTTGTTAACATCATCTAGAGTACCATTAAGGATGACAAAAATGTCATCCAAGAACCTAGTATATAACACTACTTTCTCTTGGACCAAAGGGTTAGATAAAACAAACACCCTCTCCCAGTGGGCCATAACTAAATTGGCCACACTGGCTCCACAGGGCGATCCCATAGGGACCTCAATCAATTGGTGGAACCTCCGGTTATTAAATGTAAAAAAGTTGCTGGTAAGAATAACCTCCAATAGCTCGCTGACCATCATAACTTCTTCTGCAGTACCATGATGAAAAACCATTTCCAATTGGATCCACTCAACCGCCTCCAAATGGGGGCTAGATGAGTACAGGTCGACAACGTCAGTGGTCAAAAGAATACAATCAGCATTAAATGGAACAGAACCCACTTTTTCCAAGAATGCCCAAGAATCTCTCGAGATATATTGAACTCTGTCCACATACTTCTTGAGAATCTCGTCAGCCATCTTGGCCGCTGTATACGTAATGCTTACTCTGGCACTGACCAGTTGCTGCATAGGTGGATCATGGATGTTCTTGTGTATTTTGGGATTCCCAAACAAAACTGGAATTTTAGGTGATGCCACAGAAATGAAATTGTATACATCCACATCTATAACGCCATTAATAAACATCTCCTCAAAAAATGACCAGATGCGGCACAAGCTGAGATTCTGTTCATTCTTAGAAACCTCCTGGTAAGTATCAGAAGATAAAACAGCCAACATCCTGTCATTATAGTCGTTCATGTCCATAGCCACCAATCCCCCTCCCTTATCAGGTTGCATAAGTCTAACTGATGCAAACCTAAGTCCCTCTAACAAGGCCCTCTCCTCCTTAGTGGTATTAAAATGAGCTTGACGCCTTGAATTGAGGAGGTGGTGGATGTCGAGATCACACAATTGTTCGAAAATTCCGACAGCTGGGAGTAATGGTAGATTAAAAGTACTTGGTATGTGGTAAGGGTTCTTGCGTTTTTGGGAATCACCCAACAACAGTGACAGGTTCAACTTTCTCATGAAAAGTTTCAGGTCCAATATAGTCCTCCCAACACCAGCTCTACAGGAGGGTACAAAAGTTAGACCTTTAGCCAAAACATCCACCAAAGGTTGAGAAAAGGCAAACTGAAAAATTATAAATCTTGAAGTCTTTACCCGTGTTGTAAAGAATTTCCAAAGGTTGCATTGGGGGTACTGAAGGAATAGCTAAACCATGATCTCTCAGTTCTTCCTGGTTTTGTATTTGTTCCTCATCATCCGACCCGACTGTGGCTGGGGGGAGGAGGCTCGGACTTGAAAATTTTTGTCATAGTTGTCAAGAGTCGGCTCTTCCTGGCTCAGACCCGGCCCAATGCTCATAACACCTTCTGTTGAAATTCTCTGGTTTGGGGGTGCATGGATTGACCATTAGTCACTGGGCCGGGTAGCGACCCCATGGTAGTTCTCCTATTCCCTAGAAAATGTCCTTGAGATTTAGGGGGTTTGGGGTAAGCTACCCCCTCTTTGTAGGCTTTTATGTCCCTCTGGAGTTTCTTTACTATAGTTATAGTGGTCTTAGCAATGTGTTGGTCGATACTGGTAAAACCTCTTTCATATTCATAACGGTATCTAGAAAAATGGGTGTCTGATTTGATTTTCTCATCTAGGTTAGAAAGTGCCGTGGTTAATTGGTTAATAGCTTCCTGATAGTGGGCACAAATTAAGTTAACCAATTCATTCCCATGTCTATCAAAAAGTGCCAAGAGGTCAAGTTGGAATTTCGACCTATCCTCCAAACCTGTGGGGTATTGCCACGAGCAAAGCCCCTTCGGAACAATTTTCGCATGTCGGCATTCCCCAAAGTAGGATACCTCAAGTTGTAACTTCCTTAGCCTCAATAATTTTTGGTCGAAATTGTTGAGCTTAGTGGATAAATCGGACAATCCTTCAGTTTGAATATCAATATTACCGATGTCTTCCCCATTGTGAAAACTGAAGGGGCGATTCAACCAGTTGTTCAAGTCTAATTCAACATAGCCCCTCCTCGGTGCCTCCGTTTCACTGAAAATAGCTGGAGAGGCTCCAATTTTCTCAGCTGAACTAGAATGACCTCCCGAAATGCCTTTAGGCTTACTGCTGCTATCGGTATTATGCACTGGCCTGCTACAGATAGCCTGCATCAGTACCCAATGTCCCATGACACAGGTCTGTGTCACGCCCGTACCACCACTGTATGTTACAACATGGATTCCCACATAGTGACAAAACACAGTCCACAGAACACAAATGCATGGACATGTTAACAAATCCCAGTAGTATGTCCATCATGTTCCAATGCATGAACTGTGGACCAAACTGTACATACTGCTGGGGTGGAGTGGCAACTATAGGTATATCTATCAGATATCATGTGCATAATAGTAGGAAGAGGACAGATTAACGGGGGGGGGGTAGCATCGCCACCATGGAGTGTGTGAAGGGTGAAACCCTGATGTGTGCACATACTTATCATGGCTGCAAACACTGGGATGGGTGCCCACAAACCTGCTTGAAAACCAAATTGTGAAAGGTTAATGAACAGAATAATGAGCCCTGCCTCTGGATAACCTCAATGTGTCTGAATACCTGAGAGGTATGGCCATAGCACGATATGGCCATCCTGTTGTGGTGGTAATTGTACAGGCATGGGACCCACAGCCACAACAGCACCAAGGTGCTGGGCCATATACGCAGACCCATCAGCAAGTGTCTGCAGTTTCCACACCAGAATGACATGAATGTGCAAGAATATGTAGGTTGCACACCACATTACTGGACAAAGCTGCATTCAACTCGTAATCCCCAGGAACCTACTGCCAGCAAAGATGTATACCTGTCAGTAGTTGATGACATAAAACATCAGAGGGTAAAACACCACATATCACTGAGTAGCCCTGCCAACACCGAAACCATCTAGCAGAAGCACCACAGACACAATTAGCAACAATCTCACTAGCCTTTGCCCAGTGTCGACCCACATTGTCAACCAAGCTACAGATATCCTGCAAAAGCAGGTTACTGGCTGTAGGTGTAGAGCACAAAAACCTGCACTGGAGTACAACCTACCTGGAATGGAGTCACCCATGCAATACAGACACTCATACTGGGCATGTTCACACACTTAGAGAAGCGAAGGCCATGTCAGAAAACAAATTACAGAAGGGTCATACTGGACATGCTCACACACTTAGAGAAATGAAGCCCATGTCTGGAAACAACTGTGGCCTATACACAGCAGTCAGTCAAAGATGCCTGTGCAAACACTCCACATTACACACCAGACATGCTCTGCACACACAATGGATGAGAATATGCGCATATATCCAAGGACAGCACACTATAACAGCTCAGACATACACATAATAGATGTGGGAAGAGAGTGACAGACAGTGACAGAAAGCCCCCCCTCTCATGAGGCCTGTCCCACACAGCACACTCCCATTTTGCAAAAACATATGATGTGCAAATGTCCATCACTGTACACAATTGCCCCTGGTAGTCTTTCAGTCAGTACACCTGTAATTGCCTTTCCTTGACAAGCCTGCTGATGTCATTCCCTGTGAAATACACCTTTAGTGAAGGAGTATCTAACAACATTAACTTTGATATAACGAGTCTTATGTTAGTCTAATATTTTGTCCTTTGAGCATAAGTTAAACCTCAGCTGTCAGTCTATGCTGCTTAGTAGTATTAATTATAGATTTTGTGCCAGGGAATGATTAGTAACTTTTGTTATGTACATTTAGAAGTGCACTTAAACTTGTTCGTACACATACAGAATTAATTGTTGTTAAGCAATTTAAACTTCGCAATTTAGTATTTTTGGCCTCAGAGTACTTGTAAAAAAACAAGTTTTGTTTACATATTTGTTCGAGACGTATCCATGTGTAGTTAGATCGCTGGAATTAACAATTTTTTATGAGAAGCTTTTTATGAGATGTTTTTTAACATTGTGACTTTTTAACACAGCTGATTGTATAAGGCAAACGAATATCTCTGAGCTTCACGTATAGCTCAGCTGACAAGTTGTTTGCCGATCACATGATTTTATTACTATTTAACCTATGTGTATTTGGAGTTTATTGTCTGAAGAAGTTGCCGTAATAGTGGCAACGAAAAGCGCCTAACTTTTACCGAATAAACTGACTTTGTCTTTATCAAACTTACTGAGTTTGGACTTGTGTGTTTGTGGCTTGGCCGGCTTGTTGCATTCACGACTTCATCAGTACAGTAGGCACATAACTGAAGACAGTGCACCTTCACTACAATCCCCAATGGATGCCTACAACATCTGTGGTGCCATCAAATGTGATCCACTAAGGACTGTCCATGAGCACGCCCTGCCACAAGAGGTCAGGAGTGGCACATGTGATGATAACAATCTGTGTACATAACATGGGTCAGGCTCCCCAGGTACGGTTCCACATGTCACTGTACATGCATGTGTGAGATGTGCATATCTCAGACACCGTCCATGTCATGGACTAAGGAACACACACATGGCAAGCAATGCACAGCATTGCCCACAAGCAATAGTTACCCAGGTGACTGGATGGTGAATGCAATACCCAGCTGTGTGGGGAAACCAGATACTACACCCCTGAGCCACACTGCAGACATTGTCATGTCGCCTGATGCCAAGGTATACCCATCACCTAGCCTTGTATATCCGTCTGGCACAGTCGACCACTACACACCCATGAAGCAATGCACCCATGCATGTCAGTACTGGCACCCTGTTTCTGTGTGTGTGTTTTATGTTGCCTATGACCACATTCACACTCACTACAACCCCCACTGACATAGTGAAGCATGCTGTCTGATGTCAGACACCTCCACATACACTTTGCCCATATAACCTCTGTATAACCCCTGTGGTGCATGTGATACCTGCACAGTACTGTGTTGTGGCAATCTAACTAGTGATGAGCTGTATCCCTGGCCCTGCCAAGTGTGTCAGTATGTGTGCATCCCTGTGAGAGTGTGGCTGTGTTGACACTGACACCTGTTCATGCAGACAGGCACGTGTACTAAAACTACCGTGTAGCTACCATATCACTGTTGCAGATGTCACTCACCATCACATATACGGTTGGAGGACTCCTCAACATGTAACGTATGAAGCATCCAATGACTGCTTAGACATGTAATAGCAGTACATAGTCAGTCAGGGGTTTGATATCCTGGACTGGTAGGTGTGTGACACAAACATGCTTACGTTTTACTCTCCCAACCCTCCCTGCCTTATCTTTGCCTCTGTCTGCCTCTCTCACTCCCTCTCTGGTGGATGTGGAGACGTACACCTGCTTTGCTTAGGCAGCAGCATGTGTATTGTCAGTGATGCTCATGATCAGCTGATGGCCTCTGCACGAATTGCAGCCCTCCTCTAGCTGATTGCATGTGGAACAGTTGTGGTAACATTCCCATAGCCAATTGCATGGAAACACACTCCAGTATCTAGGAACACCATGTTGGTGTTTGGCCTTTTCATTCACTGTGAACAGGAACTAGATCTGTTGTTTGGCAAACAGCATCACAGATGGATTGGGGACTTACCTCTGACAACATGCACTGTGGAAACAGGCAAACATACAGGAGGGGATGTGCCTGTCTTGACTACAGACTGTAAGTGCTGCTATACTGCAGTTGGGGTAATGTTGGTTTAACAGGGTGTGCGTGGATATGGCTGTCCTATATGTTTTAATACTTGTCATGTCAGTGCTATGTTTATGAGGAAACCCCATCTGTAGGGTCATCTGCAGACTGGGCAGTGTGAGGAGCCTTGTGTTCCTTGTGTTACCCACAGAGCACCTATCTGTCAACTGCAGAAGGTAGTGTGAGGATTGCAGTCAGTAGATGGTGACAGCCGGGAGAGTTACTGACTTCATATCCCTCATTGAACATATGTTGCAACAAACCCTGTTATGACAGTAAATGTATGAGGTTATCACAGCAACATGTCAGTATTGGCCCTGTGTTTGTGCCTCCAGCCACAACTCTGTCAGCCTTTGTACATATGTCATGCAGTAGGGGGTGCATATGTTCTGTACACCATATTCATTGACAGCATATCTGATAACAAGCCAGTGAGATATCACACTGCTACACGTTATGTATAGTAGGGTTATATTTGAGGACATAGCCTGGGCATTCTGTGGCTGTGTGTACAGTACTGAGGTATGTGTAAGTCTGGTAATTGTCAACAGTGTGTGTATAGTGAATATGTACCTTGGCCTGTGTAGAGACTATGGTAGATGTCATTGTTCTTGGTCCTGTTCTATCTGATGTTACATGCTGCTCCACTGTATGTCACCCTATCAGCTTACATGTTTTTAGGGGCAGACACACATGTCCCATACCACAGACAGGCATCGGATCACACTGTGTAGTGGCCCAGTATATGTAGGGTTGGTGTGTGAGTGGCACATATGAGGATGATATTGATCAGATAGTCCATATACTGTAATATTACGCTAGCTGACCATATGTGGCTGGGGCTGTGTTCACATTGGTTGTGGTTATGCACTTTCACACAGGTGTCTGTTTCTCTGTGTTGTGACATGCCTGTAGAGCCTGCTATCTATGCACGTACATGGGTATTCCCACATAGGAGATGTAAGCCAGTGTTGAGTCAGTCTGCCTGTAGCCTGCACTGTGCTTTGTTACATGCCTAGCAGCTTACTGTACTTACCCAGTGAGATGTCATGTCCAGATGCTTGCCAGATGTACTGCTGTTGGGCCACCATAACAGTCATGTATGTCAGACAAAGCAGTGGGATGCTGTACAGATGTCTGTCACTAACTAGTGGGTAGTATGTGGCCATGGCACCTCTGTACCAGTGGTTATTATGTGTCAGGACAGACAGAGGTGTATGAATGCATAACCTATGGGGGCAAATGTATACCAGTATTTACGTGATATACCCATCTTCATGGCTGTTAACATCCACATTGTCAGGCTTGGTCCACATGTCTTGCATGAAGGGGTTCGGTGTATACCCCTGGATTGACCAGAATGTGTAAGACTGTCCACATATATTGGCCATATGTCAGCTGTAGTCCACAGGGGCATTATTGTGCTAGCAGTGGTACTGTACTATGATGTCCTTAGGATGTCTATCAGTAGCCAATGGCGCACATGTTAACAGCAGATGTGGCCTCCCACATACACCATTTCTGTGAAGACAATCCCTATTACTGTAGCAATAGTCTACAAATATACCTGCAATACATGCCTGACATCCCCTTGCACTGAGAGGTTGTTACTATTAGGGCTGAGGTAGGGCTCCACTCTATGTTCAGGACATAGGGTGAACATATATGTATATATAATTATACATATATCCAAACAGATATATACACATATACATATCTTGCTTAGTGTATGCCAACAGTTTTACACATATGTGCCTGTGTTCCAGCCTATGTCCTCCACCTACATACCAGGCTTTGCACATATGACATGCTGTCAGGGGTTGCTATGTAGTGGGCTGTGTGTATGTCATGCTGTCATTCCTGCAATCGCTCCACTACTGTTGTGACCCCAACACATACTGGGGGGTTGAGACCATATATGTGTGGGCTTCACCTACACAATACATGTTTTCCCTAATGCACTCCAGAGGCCAGTGTATGTAACATTGGTATATGGCCCAGTATTATTGAGTCTGGTGGGTGCACCGTAACTAAACTAGGCTGTTACAACATGTGTGGGTATCAGGCCTACTGCCTCCTGCCATACCGAATGTTCTGTTTGTCATTGTGATTGTGATGGTGTCAGTTATGCCTTGTTATGTAACAGATACAGCCCATTGTGTCACCTGGGGTCTTTACCCCCTAGGGATTGTGTACAGAGTGTAGATAGAGGCTGATGAACTGTACATCTGCATTACGTACTGTTGATTGTTTGGTATGCTGTGGCCCAGTCTCTCTTTACTATTGTACTACTTGAAGGCCTCAGCCTGGACAGCAACATATGTCAACCTTTCCAGACTACTGTATTAGTATAACTGTTTCACAGTTGCATTACCCTGTTCATATGAATGTCGGTGTCTAAACAGCTATATGATATGGCATATAAAACTGTCATAGTACACAAATAAAGCTTTCCCAATTATGCACACCTGTGTATGGTGTTATATCCTTTGATATCTCTGTGGGTATATGTTGCAGGCAATGAATTTCATTTGTATGGGTGGCTTATACAGTCCCCAGTTGGTAAGGTGGTAACTGTAGGAATAATGGCTGCTCCATATTGTGTGCATGTACTACTTATGTATCTTACTACATATCGCTATGTGTGTATGTGTAGCTACATATATATCTGTATAGAGATATATGTATAACTGTACCTGCAATCGCATATATGTGTCTGTATCCTAGGGATGGCCATGTCGGGTGTGGTCCCTGTTATGGGATCTGCAACACTTGGTAGTGTACTGCAGGGGGGATGTGTTTGGCTATGGGGGGTGTATACCTATTCGTACAAGACGTATATTGTTTGGGGCCTCTCAACCCCATTAACATTGCATGTGGACATATATGCTTTTGTTATTTCCCCATTGTTATCTACAGATGTATGTCCGTATATACCTATATATATATATATATATATATATATATATATATATATATATATACACCTGCTGACATATAAACCTGCCGTATATATGTAGACATGTAGATATAGACATATATATCTATAGCTGTAGGCATTTGCATGTATATATGTTCATATATATTTATATATGTATATAGTTCTACAGATATATATATATATATATATATATATATATATATATACACATATATCAATATGTTGTATCTGTTTAGACATTAATATATTTACTCACACACATACATCTACATGTTGGAATACATTCTCTGTACTGTTGAATGACTGGGCTGGTTGATATGTTTTGAATACATCAGGGTTTTGTATATCTGACATGGCTTAGTGGTAAATCAATTTGGCTATGGTGTGCAGGGTACTGGGTTCGAGCTTAGCAGAGGCTGTTTATTTTGTTGCTAGGCAGAACAGGGGCCGTTGGATACAGAGTGGTTAAGGCAGTTTTAAGCGGGTTTGCGCAGGTTTGCTCAATGGTAAGCACTGCTAACGTCCGGTTACTGTTTCTCATACTCAGCTCCTGAATTGCTTAACCTGTGTAGGCATTGCTTACCCCCACGCAAACAGGCTAAAACCCACTTAATGCTGCTTAAAAGTGCTTACTCCCGCTTACCCCTGTGGCAATTTCTTTAAAAGAAAAGAAAAAGGGGTTGATAGGAAAGTGGTGAAAACGGGGTACAGAGAGGGAAAGACAGTAGGGAAAATAGCCAGAGATGTGCAGGAAGGGTGTAGGGAAGGTCCATAGCTGCCCATTTCTCCCACAGCAACAGCTGTGCATATGCACTGAATTTGGAGGAAGATTCAGACACTCAAACCCCTGGGAGTGGGTGAGGACAACAATAATTTGTTGTGATGCCAGTTAGACCAGATTACATGTGTCCAGTGGACATGTGTGCGAAATGGACAACTATGTATGTGGCGAAATATTTTTGTGGGAACAGATTGCCCTTTTTTTTTAGGTGAGAGTGGGATGTTGGGGAGGGATAGTAGGTATATTTGGGGAGGTAGGTTGGGTAGGTTAACAGACAAGACAGACAAGATGCATACAGTGGTGGTATATGACACGTGGGGGGGTAAACACCTTGGACGGGGAGGGTAGTTTGGAAGTCGCAAGCCCATGAGCCCCCAAATGGAAACAGTGGGACTGTGGTCCCCACCCATGGGCAGTCACCACTGCACCTTCATGGCCTCAAAGGTAGCCGTGCTGGGGGCTGGGTAGGAGGGACAGGCTCACCCTCTAATTGCGCCACTCGGCCCTCAAGCTGGCATAGCTGGTCTTGAAATGCCCTATCGATCCCCCTATGCACCACGGCCCGGACCTGACGACAGGTGGCAGGTTCCTCTCTGCCCCCGCTCCCCAATGGGGGGGCGTGCACCATCCCCTACAGCGGTTCCACTCGAAGGTGGTGCAGGGCCTATGGAGGAGGAGGAGGTCCCAGACTGGGCCCCAGATGTGCTGGTGCCCGGTGCCATGGCCAGCTGTGGTGGGACAGGTGGGTCTGCTGGGACTGGCCTTCCTATACGAGCTGTGGTGTTGCACTTTAAGGACAGATATGGGTTAGTAATAGTCAACAGCATTCAGGATTAGTTATAACAGCATACATAGGTATACCCATTAACCCAAGACACCAAATTTAAACCAGTTGCATAGCGAGCAGAACACATGCATATATGGAACAGCAGTGGCCATTACAACAGCATGCAGGCTTTATTGATGACAACAGGCCACCAGTATGGGTGTATTTCAACATGGCACATGCATAGAACCAAATGTGGATATTTATGAACTAATAGGACATATGTCCCAACATAAGTTTGGAGAGTAAACATACCTATTGAGGTGTATAATTGGGTTAATGTTGCACGTATGATGGGGCAAGAGATAGAGAGTTCAATTAACAACTGATATATCCCTGTAGTTTTCACAGCTTTCTTAGTCACTGCAGTGATCTGTCCCTTACATCTATTATTACACTACCCATTGGTCTTTCTTTGTACAATGGTATGTTTGTAGATTAGTGTATACGTGGACTGTGTCTAACATATAGGCTACACCTTTTACCTGTTATAGCTGTTGAGAAGACCTTTGTTAACACTTCCTGACAATTTCTACATATACTCCAAGATTCCATGTTGATGTTATACACGTACCCCTCAATCCGTTATTGCACACACTCTGGTTGAGACTTGACAGGATGCAGGTGTTACTGGGACAAATTATGTGGATTGCTCTCATACACCTTGGGTGTGTTGCTACAATGACAAGTGTGTTTTCATATACATTCTCTGACTATGTACAGGTTTGACTATCGGTTGTATGTCATCACAGGCTGCCTACATTTCTTGGATCATCACAGTGATTTTTCAGGGGAACAGGTTACCAGGCAGCAGATTTGGGTCATTTATCTGCATATGCTGGGCAGATTGGAACAGTTGAGGGGTATGAATATGCATACAGCTTACTATCTGAACATTCTGATGCAGTCCGTACAGTTGATGGTTATGACTATACTTACAGCTTACTATCTGAACATTCTAGCAAAATCTGTACAGTTGTTGGGTCTAATTATGCATACAGCTTTCTATCTGGGCATTCTCACAAATTCTGTACAGCTGTGGGGTATGATTATGCATACAACTTACTACCACTCATGGGATTCAACCCCCTGCTGTGTGTGATAACAATATTACAGTTAACATCACAGTACACTGTGCTATCAGGGAATTAGTGTAAAGCTTTCCAATGTTGTCTCTCGAAGTCTCCCTCAGTTGTGCAATATGACTAACCTCTTGCTATACAGAACTTCCAACACATTTTTATCTGCGTACCACAGTCTGGGTAACACTGCTTAATACACCAGTACTATTTATAGCATGCAACACTACAACATATTAAATCAGAGTATACACACACACTCAAGGGATTATACCTTTATTCACAGGATATGACAGTTCATGCAGGATTATTACTAACCTGCCTCCCAACGCAGCCTTTGCAGCCTAGCAGCATGGGCTTGCTGGTTCACAGCCCGCTCATCTGCAGCTGTCAGAGAAATACAGTCACATTTAGCCATACCTGTCCATAGTATACACAAGCTAGGCAATTATTGTATACTTAGTAGAATGGGTATTTACTCAGTACTGGGGCATCAGCCATCTGCCGGGACTCCTGGATCCACTGTTCCAGTAGCTCCCCCCTACGCAGCTTCAGGACAGCATGGTGATGCCTGACCTGCTCACCAGTCCGGATGAATACCTGTGGTACTAGTGAAGTCACGGGCGAGACTGTCCTAGGCCTCCGCTTTATACTGGGAGCCCTGGTATTGGCCCTGCAGGAGTCTCTGCTCATGATGTTTGACCAGGAGCCACACCATGTATTTAGACTCTTTAATGCCCCAGCACTGCGCTCTAAATGGAGTGCCTTCTCCAACTCCGGCCATTCTGACTACAGTAGGAAGCTGCAACTAGTTATGGGATGTATTCCCACTTGTGGGGTTTAAATATGCCTGATTTCCCGCACTTTTTCGTGATTGGATGGTTTTGAAAAGGCTAAGCTGTGGGCACACCTGCTTACCTAAGGTTGGCATTGCTTAAAGGGGCTATACCACTGGGCAGATTGAGTTAGCTGGACTACACATTGCTTACACCATGTAAGCTGACCCGTGCAATGCTTAGTGTTGCTTAATATCTAATTGGCATTATGTTTTCCATTTGACATTGATTTATTATTTATTACATGTTATATCTGTGTCTGGTATCTGTGATTCATGTGTACCTACAGTGTATGGGGTCCTGGGCAATTCAACACTTTATTACAATAACACCTTACATCTGGCCTTACTGCAGTACTCCAATTCACATATTTATGCTATGTAGCAGGTTATACAACATCACACTGTACATAGTTTCATTTCACATGTTCAGTTTGATTTTCCTATGGTGAGGATTTGTTTGTTGAAACCTCACTCTTATGTATTGCTATGATGGCTTAGTGGTTAACTACTTTGTCTGTAGTGTACAGGGTCCTGGGTTCAAGCCTTGCAGAGGCTGTTTATTTTGTTGCTGGGCAGAACACGGGCCGTTGGTTACAGAGTGATTAAGGCACTTTAATGCAGTCCTAAGCGGGTATGCGTGGGTTTGCGTGATGGTAAGCACTGCTAACTTCCGGTTACAGTTTCTTACACGCAGTTAGTTTCTACTTTGCTTAATCTGTGTAGGCAATGCTTACCCCCGTGCAAATGCACTTAAACACGCTTACTAGTGCTTATATATGCTTACTACTGCTTATTTGTGCTTAAACCTGCTTACTAGTGCCTTATTCGTTAAGACACTGACACTTCACATGTGCATAATCTGTGTAGGCAATGCTTACCCCTGCGCAAATGCACTTAAACATGCTTACTAGTGCTTATATATGCTTACTACTGCTTATTTGTGCTTAAACCTGCTTACTAGTGCCTTATTCATTATGACACTGACACTTCACATGTGCATTTAATGCAGTACTTCAGTTCACATTTAAATGTTATTTCGTAGGTTATACAACAATAAAATGTTCATATACATATTTCACATGGAAAATGATAGGTGCTGCAGTGAGACTCAACCGGGAATGCCTGCTTGTTAGGCGAATGCTCTGCCCACTACAGTATTGCTGTGCTGCTTCATTTGCATATATCTTCCTTGTTATGCTCTTCAGCCTTTTAAGCTGCTTTAACCGTAGCTAAGCAAAGGGCACCCTTGCGCACCTTAGGTTAGCTGTACTCGGATTTTTAAAAAATGTATAAAGGGGTTTCTTCAGTTTATTTATATGTACTGTTGCTGTTCTACACATGGGGGCCTGTTGGTGGGGATATGTGGACACCTATGAGCGGTCTTGCTCATTTATTTCCACTTTCTGCTGTTCTACATTGCAGGGACGTGTTTATTCTGAGAGCTCTGCTCTCAGACATGCCGCCTTCACTCGTACATGCTCCATGTAAGCCTGGGAAGTCGGGCAGTATGCCTTCATTAATATGCATGGTGCGCTGCCGTCCTCCTCCTACACGGGTGCTTCCGTGCAGGACTGCACTAGTCTGCTGCCGTCCTCCTCCTACACGGAGCTTCCATGCAGGACTATGCTAGTCCTGCACGGAAGATTAGTGATTCTGGGGGGATTGTTTTTCTGCAGTTTAACTTTTATAATAATATGTTAACAATCATGTTTAAAGGAACAAAAGAAACTTTTTTGTAAGAAAAGAAAATTGCATTTTCCAACTTTTAAAAAATATGAAGTTAAAAAGATTGCTTCTGAACACAATAGACAGGATGTACAGAGCCGTGTTTACAGCATAAATATTAATGGGCAGGCAGGTGGTGCTTAAAGTCACTTTAGGTTCCAGTTCTAATTATGCTAGATTAATGTAATTAGATTAAGTAAGTTATGTAATTGCCAAATGGTTAAATTAATGGCTTGGCAAAAATAATAATAATAATTAATTTTTAATCATGTTAATGTTTTTTTTTTCTTTAATATAAATGTATGTTTGCCTATGCCTTAACTGATAATTCAGTAAAGGTGTTAAAATAATCATGCTTGTAAAGGAGTCTGTGCTGAATAACTTTCATATTTTAACTTTTTTGTAATGGTTATCATTTCTGAGATATATACATTGGTTTAAAGTTAGGTTGAAAATGTCATTCTCAGAATTTTAGTTCAGGTGAAGGCTGTCCAGGCAGGAACTCTTCAGGTATCAGGACGTGTGAAATTCCACTCACTAGGTGTGAAAGATTGTGGTCAGAAATAATGCTGGTTTGTACAACATTCCATGTTTCTTATTGATTTTGATGTTATGTAATGTATATGTCAGTCCAATTTTAGTTTATTGACTATGATTATACCTAATAACTTGGTTTCTGATACTTGCATTATTGGAATGCTTTTAGTGAGCTAGTTTGTAAACCTGTGCTATTAAAGTGCCTGGAATCAGGACTGAGTAAAAGTAGTTTAGTTTTATTGGTGCTTAGTAATAGATTTTAATTGTTTATCCATGGCTCTGCTCTGTAAACTGTCTTGTGTAACTTCTTTAAGACAAAATGAAGACTTAGCTGAATAGATAGGGGGAGAGTCATAAGTATATTGTACAACAGAAGCTTTTTTATCATCCTATGTCACCACCACTTGTAGACCACCTACCCCCCCCAGCCACTCAGCCCATTTGTTCCCTATAGTTGGCATAAGGGTCACCCTGTAGGGGTCATGAATCATTCAGCCAAAAGGAGTGATTAGAGGGTTTTCTTTATTTTCCCCTACTGTCCCTGCGAATGCCTGCCTTGCAGAGCTGGAGAGGGAGATGCAGTGAGCTGCTCATGCTGGTCCCCATCCCTCAAGCACAGGAAGTGGTTTATATAGGAGAAATCACATGTTCCCATATACTCCCTGAACACCTTCAGATGGCATCTGCCATTGAATGTCTCATAGACGTATTACTGGGTGAATGGGCACTTTATGAGGAATAGAAGAATAACATTGCTAATTAAATGGATGGCCAGCATACCTCTCAACCTCTTACTGCAAGAAATCTGGACAAAGCCTAAAATAACAAGGGAGCAAAGGCCCAAAGATAGGGACAGTTTTAAATATTGCTCTTATAAACTTAGTTACTAGAATAACAGTATTTGTGTTAGTCTGCATCTTTTGAAGGATGAAGGATATGATGTCTGAAACTCAAATGTATGTCATTATTTAGTGTCCTCAATCCTCAATGATTTGCCAGAAAACCATCAAGTTTATGAGGAACAGACCAAAAATATGATGCAAAAATCTGGAAATGTATTATTTATTTATATATTTACCAGGAAATTCCAAATGGACACAGGTCCTTTTTCAGCGGAGGCCCAGGGAGAAAAGCTCCACAAAACAACAAATGAGCAGCAGAGTACATGAACAACTGAATATACATACAATAGCAAATAATAAATACTGCAGCAAACATTAGATATACATACAATATGAAACATAGTAATGAACAGATATACCAATGTCTAGGCTAGGAATAAAGGTAGGATGTGTATACCGATAGTACTAAGCTCAAACGGATACTGTTCTAAACTCATATACTTAAACCTTATATACAAATATTGCACTAAACTCAAACAGATATACATGAAGGTGGGACCAGCTAGAAGGGCTAATGGGATGGAAGGGGAAAATAGAGAGGTAAGAGATGGGACTGAGTGAGTAGTATACATACGTGGTAGTGAGAGAAATCTAGGTGCAAGTCATTTGGATATGTATTTGGAGTTGAGATGAGGTGATCTGTGAAAGTGTGGACAGTTGAGAGGCATGAAATTGTGGCAGCTGAAGTTTATTTGGAAAATGAAAAGCCATTAGGGTTGCCACCTTTTCAAATGTCCAAAGTGGGACATTTTCGGGACACACATCAGATTTTACAGGCCGACACATACCCACGGTCAGTACAAAGGATAGAACTTTACTTTTTTGCCTAAATAAAATCTTATTCTTGTAGCAGTTTAGTTGCTTATTCTGTTTCTTTTAACATTTAGGTATTTTAGATGCAGAAATAACTATTTTATGCAACTATTACATAAAATATGGGACATAATTATGTCCTACAATCTCAGGACATTTGCCATTTTTAATATTTTTTGTCAGGACACAACTGTCCAAAGAGGGACTGTCCCTCGCAAAGTGGGACAGGTGGTAACCCTAAAAGCCATGCATTTGGAACCCATAAACACATGGTAGGAGTGCATGATGGGAGGAGAGAATTTTATGCTCATAGGCCATTCTGGTAAAGGGCTAAATATTCAAATAGCCAGAAGTGTTGCAAGATATAGATTTGAATCCTTTAATCCTTTCAAAGTTAAACATCCTTCCCATTTTATATATATATATATATATATATATATATATATATATATATATATATATATACACGCGCACACACACACACACACACACACACACACACACACACACACACACACACACACACACACACATACATACTTTTTTTGGCAGAACTTTACACTAACAGCATCTCAAAAAGAGTATGGAATGCTGACTTATAGCATTCATTTTTGGATTAGTATATCATAGAAGCTTACCCTTTATACAGCATAAATACTTCCAAGTATTTTGCTTTGGTCCATTTCATTTTAATTAATGTACTAATTACCTGCATTGCTTATCCTTCCTACATTGATTTGTAAAAGTACTATCTTGCAGTGCTAATCATACTTCCATATGAATTCATTTATCAATGTTGAGCAACATTCAGTAGGAAAAAAATGTTTGACTGAGTCATGCTGTCATTTTAGCTTGTCGTTATTAATGTCATAATGCAGGTCTGTGTTGCATTTTACATGTTCTCAAAGGTAATTTACAGTTGTTATATCCTTTTCTTTACAGCTTGGGTTGTAGCTGGAAATGTCTCATTTAGATCAGCCCATATATCTAGTTAAAAACAACCAGACAAAAATAAATAAATAAGTAGTGCTTGTGGGAGTGGAGGTAATGTGTAATGAAGTGTGTCTTTTTAGTTAAATTATAACATGAATTAGTGCTGGTACCCAGCTGTTGCTTGTGTGAATATATTCCTCTTGGTGCTTGCATGGGGCACTGTATTACTGCAGTCACTCACTTTTCTTTTCTTTCTTTTTTTTTTAACAAGTAATATCAATGAATTATCACTTATGACACAGGCAATCATGCATATATATAAATGAAAACAAACCATATTGACATGCTTTCAGTAGCAAACATCCCTTATAATCTTCTGTACAGACATTGTCAGTCAAATGTTACATAACTCATTCAATTCTTGCCTTCCCTTAAACCTCATTCCTCCTCCAAAACATTATTCTGCACTTATTGTTCCCATAATTCCCATTTCTTCTATGTAAGTTGTTCCTACCCTTTTCTAAAGATCCCATATTACAGTTCTTTTTTCTCTGTTACTGTACTCATTACTACCAATGTGGTTGGTTTAGACTTTGATTTCCATTTTCTAGTAATTGCTTTTTTGGTAGCCACCAGAATTAAACTCTCCAAGGACTACTATGTGTAGGTAATTCTGTTTCTGTATCACAGCTGAAGAAATCATTTCCTTAGTTACCACAGTTTGCTCACCCAGTATTTCTAACAGAGTAGTCTGCAGAGAATTTCTAAAGTCTGCCAACTTATTACACTCCCAAAAAAATATGCTCCCAATTACCTCTTTCTTCCCCATCACACCTCCAGCATTTGCAGTCTAACTGAGGAAGAATTCTGTGTAGTCTGCTTGGGATATAAAAATACTTATGTAAACACTTCCAATCAAGCAAAGATCCTAAATCTTCTAGACTTTGTTGCATATTTGCAAGCCATACGTATATCCTCCCATTGTTTCTTTGTGAATTTTTTATTCAAAATCTCTTCTCAATCCTTTCTTACTTCTTCCAATTGATTCCTATAATTACCATGCAATATTTTATATACCCTACTAATTATTATTTTTAAGAGCAACTTATGTTCTCAATTCTACTAAAAACTCTAACAGTGCTGGTCTTTCACTAAGCATTCCCTTATTCCTTTCTCTTTGCCTATACTCTGATATCAGTCCTTGATAGGTAAGGCAGTCTCTAGCCTGCAGTCCAAATTAATTCTTGGCCTGTTCCCATTCTATTTCTTTTCCCTCTCTAATTATTGCTCCCAGTACCTTGGTTCCTTTGCCAGTTTTCTCCAGTACATTCCATCCCCCTCTTGCCTAGTCTTTGTACCTGTAATTGCATTCATCCCTATCTGCAGAATCTCCTTTCTACATTCCTGTGTTTGCTTAATTCTTAGAATACTTTCTGCTACTTTATGAATATAATAGTCTGTATACTTATTGTTATTTTCCTTAAGGATCTGCATCTAAAATCCTAGTTTCCTTGTTTCTTGAGCTTCCCCCTCCTCCCATTTCATCATCATTCCATTCCACTTTGAATTATAGGTTTCTGTTTGTGCTATGTATAGGAGCCTTAACTGTGTAGCTCTGAAATGCCTCTTCAAATCAGACAATCCCAAGCTTCTCTTGCCCTGTTCCCTTCCCAGGTAAAATCTTTCAACTCTTTATTAATTGATAACCACAACTTCTCCTTTGGTTGCTAAAAATATGCTGACCTATGTATAAAACTATATGGACTAAAAACATTTTCACTGATTGTCTCTTGATATCCACGTCCATAAAACAGAGCTGCCAATTTCTCAGTTTTTGTATTATCTTTTGCTTAGTCTCTTCCCCACATATCCCTTAGCTGCCATAACAGAATCCTTTTTAATCCGTACTCCTAAGCACTTTATTTTATCATGTCCCCATAAATATGGGTATTACTGAACTAGTTTGTGTGTGGGTGTATAGTTTACAGCTATTGCCTTTGTTTTATCTTCATTCATTTTTTTATCCAGAAAGACTTGAAACTGTCTCAGAATGTTCACAACACTGAAATGTCCCCTTCCAGTTTTATCAGGCACAAAGTAACATCATCTGCAAATAAAGCCAAGTTTTCTTGATTACCATACCAACCACATCCCTGAATCTCTCAGTCCCTTATTTTCTTTGCCAGTGGTTCTAAATGTAATGCAAATAACAAAGGAAAAATAGTGCACCAGCCTGGTTTCTCTGCTCAAACAGAACTTATCAACAAGGAATCCCCCACTTTAATTTTAGCCTCGAATCCCTCATGTATCCTCCTAATTAATCTTATTATTTTGTCAGGGAATGCAAATGCTCCCATTGTCCTACTCATAAAATTGCTGGTTACTCTGTCGAATACTTTCTCTGCATCAAGACCCACCAACAATAGTGTTATTTTCTTAGATTCTGCTTCCCTTGCGGTCATCATTGTTCTATTAATGTTGTGAAATGTTTGTCTCCCCTCCACAAAACCACATTGATCAATATCTTTCAGTTTTGGCATAACCTTTGCCATGCTTTTAGCCATTATAGACATAAACACTTTATAATCCTGGTTTAGACTCAAAATGGGCCTATATGAAGCTGGATCTGATGGGTCTTTGTCATATTTAGGTATTACAACCACCACAACCTCCTTTCAGGATGCTGGTGCTTCTCCTCCTTTTAAAATAATGTTAAACAAAACCTTCCAGATCTTTATCACTTTCTTCCCTTCTAGTTTCCATATTTCCATAGGAATGCCATCTATTCCTGGTGCCCTTCCTATAGATTGGTTGCAGAGCACCATTTTTGTCTCATCTCCTCCTATCCTGTTAGTAATTGGGCCTCATGTACATCTAACCTTAGCATATTTAATTCTTCCATAAACATTTCCATGTGCTTTTTCTTGATTTCCACATTTCTGTGCTTTATACAGATTTTCATGAAATTTCCAAAATATTCAGTGTTTTTCTGCTTTATACAGTTTCATAAAATTTCCAAAATATTTATAATACTTGTACAGGAATTCTGATTGTTTTTTGTGTTATAGGCTCCCTAAGCTTGGCAACAACCCTTTTTGATCTCTTTTGCCTGAGCAGTTATGCTAAAAGTTTTTGTTGTATGGAGTTATTATCATAAAACAGTTGCGTAACAGAAGTCTTTCTAAACTCATACATATTATTGAAAGAGTCCCTTATTTTGTCTTTGGCACTCTGCAGTTGCATCTTTTCTTGTTCTCTGAGATTCCCCCTATTCTGCAAAACTTTAACATTTATCAGTCCTACATAATTCTTGTTTCTTCTTAAGCAGATCTCTTTTTCTTTTATTTCTGCCATATTTTAAACTTCATTTTCATTTTATCACACTCCTTAGGTATATTTTGTGAAGAAATTTATGTCTTCTGTAATAACTCCCGATTAACTTCTACTATCCATTCCTTAAATTCATCTCTGTTTTACAGATAGTTGGAGAAGATATATGTATACTGAGGCACTTGCACGTAACCTTCCTAAACCTCAAAGACCTCCTAGAAAAAGTACACATAAGAAATACCTTCAGTAGCCCCAAACGCACTCTTTCAGAGCAACACCCACATCAACACATAGAGCTACATCTCATGGAGCCTCTACCTCTAAGCCCGTAAGGCAAGTCACCGCACAATCCAACATTCTAGTCATTGGGGACTCCACTGTGAGACACACTGATGTCCCTCTCACCAGGCTGAGTAAGGAGAATGTTACAGTCAGTTGCTTATCAGGGGCTAGTTTCCACCACATTATGCATGCACTCAGGTCATTGGATCACAGTTACCAATATGACTCAGTCATAGTCCATGGGGGAGTAAATGACCTGAGATGTACCTCCCTAGACTATATGAAGAGAAACATCATAGAACTCTCAGAATATGTGTCTCAGGCTGGTATGAGCCTAGCATTGAACAGCATTTTACCTTCTCCAAGGATGATGCCACAATACAAACAAAAGATGACTGACTTTAATAATTGGCTTAGTTTTCTGTTGTCATTCTAAGGGGGTGCAATATTTGTCAGCATGGAAGGAGATTGTCAACAGACCACGCTGTTTTGCCAGGGATAGTCTGCACCTCTCTCCTCTAGGCTTTTGAATGTTAGCTAAAACATTGTCTTCCCCCATAGTCCCTTTTTTAGGCAATGCCAAGCTGAAAGTACTTCCAACATAGCAAATCAAAACCAGAAAATTTAAAGCTATTACTGCTCAGTGGTAAGAGCCTAAACAAAAAATTCCACTCCCTGGTAGCTCTCTTTACCCTAGAGAATGCTGATGTCTGTGCGGTCTCTGAGACGTGGTTTAAAGCCGTGGACAGCACACCAACAGTGCAGGGTTATAATGTCATCCACACGTTTAGACCAGCTACTTCACAGGCAGGGAATAAAGGTGGAGGTGTCTCTATTTACATCAAAAATAAATATACTTCAAGGCTGGTCAAACAGGACAGTGCACTTGAGCTGCTCCATATTCAAACCACCATAGGTAAAATCCAATACCACTTCCTTGCAAGCTATAGGTCTCCCTCTATGACCCAAGAAACCCATACCATGTATTTAAACTTATTAGAAGTACTAACCATCCAACCCAGTACCATATTCATGGGTGATTTTAATTACCCACTATTAACTGGGAATCTTATACAATATCAAACGTACATGCTCAGAGATTCCTGGATTTTGTAAACACAAACTCCCTGGACCAATCGCCAGGAGTCAATACACCAACCTGGAGTCAATACACCAACCAGGGGTGCAACCATACTGGATCTGGTCCTCACTAATATGGGAGAGTGCTGCACACCCCCTACTGTAATGCCTTCCTTGGTAAGATTAGACCACAAAATGATCTCCTTTGAAGTAAAAATAAAACCTGGACCCCCCAGCTAAACTGGGAATATTCAGAAACTATTCTAAAACTAACCTTCTGCTATTAAGTGAGAACCTGGCAAAATTTCAAGGCCCTATAAACCCTGCGAACACTTCTGCCTATCCAGAACTGTTCACAGAAATCCTGTACAAGCATGTTAATAGCTGCATAGAGGCAGCTGTACCCATCAGGAAAAAATATAGAACTAACTAAAAAAACAAGCCACCCTGGTGGAATCACAAATCATGTATAACAGGAGGAAGAGAATCATGGCAAAAATTAGGAGGTGCAGAACCCAGCAGGATAAAAGCACTCTCATAAAACTAAACAAATAACTCAGAGGACAAATAAAGTCTAGCAAAGCTAAATTTCAGGTATTATTGGCCTCCCAGGCCAAGGACAACCACAAAGCATTCTTCAGCTATGTCCGCAACATCAAAGGCAATGCACAGTTGTGTGCAGAGCTCATTGTAAATGGAGCCACCTGTACTGAGCCAGAAGATATAGCAAACCTCCTGGCTGATAAATTCAGATCCAACTTTACTCTTCTCTCCCCCTCAACTTTCCCTCAAGAAATATCATCAAATATAACTTCCCCTGCTATCACTAGGGAACAGGTCCTTAACTCTCTCTCTGAGACCAAGAACACTGCATCAATGAGCCAGACAGTATCCCAGGATGCCTTCTAAATAGCATGAAACATGACCTATCAGGGCCTCTGGAATTACTATTTAACTGTAGCCTCCAAACAGGCTTCATGCCTCATGAATGGAGAAAGGCAACAGTCATCCCTCTGCACAAAGGTGGGCAATCTACCAACCCTGGAAACTACAGACCCATAAGTCTGTCTAGTCTTATATGTAAAGTCATGGAAAGAATATCATGGATATGATCAATAGAGATATAGTAAACCTCCAAATAATGGACCCAACCCAGTTTGGTTTCGTCAAGGGCAGATCATGCCTACTCATCCTGGTGTATTACTTTGAGAACATCACCAAAGCAGTGGATGAGGGCAACATCATTCACACTGCCTACCTTACCATGACCAAGGCATTTGACACAATACCCCACTCGGGCATTGTTGACAGACTCAAGAGGATATGTACAAACCCATATGTTACCCGGTGGATAACCAACTGGCTCACAGACAGGTCCCAGAAAGTTAGAATTGGGGAGTCCACCTCTATAAAGAGGCCAGTCACAAGTGACACCCCTCAGGGATGAAGCCACGGACCGCTTCTTTTTGGCATTAACTTCTCAGAAGTCAAGGCCAATGTCAATGGTCTCTGGCTGACTAAATTTGCAGATGATTGCAAATTAAGAGTTGTCATTGAATCAAACACTAACACAAATGTTCTCCAGGAGGAGCTGACACAGACAAACAACTGGTGTCAGAGTCATGGACTAAAACTAAATGCCAAGAAATGCATAATAGTATCCTTTGGGAAGTCATCCATCCCTGGTAACTCATATTGACAACACACCCCTTAGAGTTGACCCAGTAGTCAGGGACTTCGGGACACACATAGATAGCAATCTAGCCCTAGATAATCAGGTGTTTACAGTGATGAGGAAATCATTCTATGTTGTGCAATTTATAAACAAAGGTATGGCATCTAACTCCAAGGAAGTAATTGTTCCACTGTATTCGGCATTCATCAGACCTATCATTGAGTACCGTGCCCCCTTTTGTATGTACCTAACAAGACATATCCAACAACTGGAACGTCCACAGAGGTTCCTCACTAAAAGAATACAGGGCATAAGTAATATGTCCTATGCAGACCCCCTAAAGACCGTATCCCTGTATTCTGTCTCTTGCAGGCTTTTGAGCAGAGATCTGTGCCTGGCATACAGGGCATTGTCAGACCCCACTCTGATGGACCTCCTGCATATCCACAAAACAAACAGTACCAGAATTACCCATTCTAAAGACTTAAACCTTGCCTGTAATATAAATAGGACCTGCTGGAGAGATAGGTATGTATCCCAGAGACTACCCGACTATGGAACAGGCTCCCCATCCATGTGAAGTAGAGTTCCTCCCTAATCCAATTCAAGTGCAACTTGGACAATTGGATGGGAAACCGGAAATCCATCCATGGTTTGGCGCCTGTGTCTCTGATGCAAACAGGTAACCTGTAAATGGTTCATCTCCCAGGCTCATGCTTACACTTATCAAGGGTATCAGAACTTGTCAGAGATTTGGGATGCATGGCTAGGCTTAAAAAGGCCCTTGTGGTCATTAGCCTTGTAAACATATATGAACCTATGAAGCACCACTGTGTCTCATTTTTTAAATGTGCATGTTCCTGTGAAATATAATTTGTATCTAGCCTAACCCAGTTTTGTACCTTGGGGAGTAATATGTAAATTCTCAAAATCTGCAACTACTGAACTCACATCTTCACATCTTCTGTACTAAATATTTTCATAAATTTCTCAAAATTCTACCTTCTTTTATTATATTTTCCTTTTAGATACATCCTTACTGTTGCAAATCAAATTTCAGTCCCCACCTATAAGTTATATTCTTTGCTGAAATCAGATTATTTCTCTCAGAATTTTCTTAAGCTCCATTATAGCAGTTTTAAGTGGAGTTTAGATACATGCCAGCATAATCCTCCTTGCTTGCAAGTAGCTCCTTACTGCTACAGATCTACCATTATTGTCTTTTTTTCTCCTCTTTTACAATTAGAGCTCTTCTAGCAATTAATATAAGTACCCCCATTTCCTTCACCCATATATTATGTTGAATAACCATTCTGAAATCTTTTTGTTTTATCCAATTTACATGCTTAGTTCTTTGTAAATGTGTCTGCTGTAGCAAAGCTATTTTCAGTCTGCATTTTTTAATATAGTTTACTACTCTTTCTTTTTGTATATACCTGTGAGACCATTCACTTATAAAGATAATATGGAAAGTGTTGTCATTATAATAAGAAGTTATTATTCCCACCTGTTATGTATGACATTTTTTTAAAAATGTCTGGTTTCAGAAGTTACGTGCTTACCTTAATGTTTGACAGGTTGATCTTTTTTTTATATATCCATTTGAACATATGTCACATCTTGCTTTAATGAAAACTGTCAAACAAAAAAACACACCCACAGAACACCACCAGAACATATTAGCTTAATACAAAATACTGATTGAGTATATCAACTCAAATAACAAAAGGCTGGAAAAATGGAAGAAGCTTTAAACAGATACTCATATGAGCTGATAAAACTGCAAAAACCAGCACCTGAAATTAATCAAAGGCTTACTGAGTATGAGACTGATCAAGAAGAGATGTTTCAAAACATCTCTACTGTCTCCAACTTTTAGTACTTTGTTCTTCTGCCACAGTTTTGTCAGAATCAACTTTCTGCTGGCAGGATTGCATCTTTACTTAGAGGTCTTGGCTGCTTTCTCATGGCCAGGTTTGGATCATGCACATCATGTAGCCTTTTGATTAACAACTCCTGCTGTAGAATACCAGTCCAGTTGCTTATTTGTGCTTTCATAAAATTAATACAGTCTATTTATTCCAGTTTCTCTGGTGCAGCAGAAAACCTTGGGTTTTTCCTGCATGCTCTGTCCATGTTTTGAAACATCTCTTCTTGAGCAGTCTCATCCTCAGCCAGCCTTTTCTTTATTTCATCCTCTGATTTTTGTAGTTTTATCAGCTCATTTGAATATCTATTTAACGCTTCTTCCATTTTTTCTGGCCTTTTCTTATTTGAGTCAATACACTCCTTCAGTATTATGTTTATTTTAATTGGCTCTGAGCACATTTGACTTATTTTTTCCTATAGATTACTGGAAGTCATGTCTTGCATCAGTGCTGGAGTTTCAAATGTTTTTTGCTGAACAGCTGCAAAATTCGTCTCAGCCAGTGTTTTCTCCAAGGCATCTGTAATTGATTTTCTTTCAGGTTCTCTAAATTTCTTCTTTGCTGGCATCCAGGCAGTGCACTTACTAGCCAGTAGCTGAAATTTACCCTAAAAGACAAATTCACTGTCTTTCTTTTTGAATTTCTGTTTTCATACTGGAAGAGCTGAAATTAAGCTGCTGCTCAGTGTGCAGCCATCTTGGAAGTCTTCCAGTCACTCACTGTCCTCATGAATACTGACATGGTGTTTGTGCACTCCATTCCTTGCCTACTGATATTGTTGGTATGGGAGAAATCAGACACTATACTTTTGAAGTTCTTTGATGTATGCATCTTATACTAAATCTTTAAATTTCTATGCAGTTTTTCTGCCTGGGCTTCAGCTAAAAATAGGTTTTATGTCCAGTTGGACTTTCTTGGTAATCAAATACCAAATAAATAAAGCAAATAAAGCAGCTGTATTTTTTTTAAATATAGCTACAGCATTGTATGAATATAAAGTAATACCTGAAAGTGGGTGTGGCACTTGTGCTGTTTCATTATAATGCACTGTTCTAATATTTATTTTATTTATGTTATTTTTTTTATTTTATTTTACATTTGTTAACCGGGATAGTCCGACTGGATATAGGTCCATTTTCAGCGGAGGCCCGGGGAGAAAAGCTCCACAGTTTATTAACAATAATTAAAAGCATAGGGATACACAAGAAGCATAGAACAAATGAACAAGTGAGACATTAAAGAAGGCATATAACATATAAATCAGTGAAACATTAAAGGCACATACAGTAGTACTAACAATAGTGATAAACAAGCAAGTATAGCACAAAGATACAAGTGAGATATTAAAGAAGGGATATAACATATAAATCAGTGAAACATTAAAGGCACATACAGTAGTACTAACAAGTATATTTACAATTTATCTAGTGTCATCTGTTTATGAAGTTAATAGGCTACAACCATTCAAGTTATGTAATCCAAACATTAAGTAAAGGAAAAGAGGGAAAATCTCGGGTAATTTATGTGATGCATGGTCATATCCAGTTTGTAGTAAGAGGAAGTTTAAGTAAGTGTTTGAGTTTGGGTGGAGGAGGCAGAAGTAATAGAAGTAGGGAGATTATTCCAGGCTTTTGCAGTGGTGCAGGAAAGTAGTGCTTTCCCTGCTGTGTTATTTGCCCTAGTAATATTAAGAAGAGACTTGTTAGCAGACAGAAGAGGGCGAGAGGTAGAATAGTGAGATGGTAGATGAGTTAGGGCGGGTGTTTTTTCAGGGTAGGTGAGGATGGTGAAAGCTATGAGAAGTTGTTGATAGGTAAGAAGCTGTGGAAGCTCTAGCCATTGTAAGTCCCTTAGAGCCTGGCAATGATGAGTTCTGTAGGGAGAATTGTTATCAAACCTAGCGATGTTGTTATAGCAGGCCTCACGTTTGGTAAGGTCTGTTCTTCTAGCCTGAGTTAGGATAGGAGCAGCATACATCAGAATGGATAGAAGGTGAGTTTGAGCGAGGGTGATTCTTCCCTTGTCTGTAAGGCATTTTTTATGTCTATAGAGAGTTCCCATTTTTTTGTTTACCGTTTTGACAGTTTGGGCTAAATGGACATCAAGTAACAGGTTGTCTATTTCTACCCCTAGGAGTTTAGTATGGCTAGTTGGAGATATTACAGTGCCATTAGAAGAGTTGATGGTGAAGGAGAGGAGGGAGTGTTTGGATTTATTAGGAGAAAGCAGAAGTAATTTGGTCTTGTTTGGGTTGAGAATAAGCTGAATGTTATTCATTTATTTTTCTATGGAGGTAAAGGATTCTTGGGTAAGCTTTTGTAAGGTGGTTAGGCATGGGGATGCGCAGATGAGTGTAGAGTCATCTGCATACTGTATGAGTGAGGCTTGTTGGGTAGCATTAGCAAGGTTGTTTGTAAAGGTAGAGAAAAGAAGTGGACCCAGGATTGAGCCCTGTGGAACACCAATAGTTGTTGGAAGTTGTGGTGATAGAACTCCCTGCCATAGAACTGATTGTTGTCTGTTGGATAGGTAGTTTGTGAACCAGTCTATAGTGGCAGGAGCAAATGATAGGGTAGCTAGAGAATTTAAGAGTAATTTGTGTGAGACCATATCAAATACTTTTGATAGGTCCAGAAATATGGCAGAAACAAAGTTATTATAATTTCTGTACTGGTTGACCTGATGTGTAAAAGAGAGGAGAGCAGTGGTTGTACTATGTTGAGGGCAAAAGCCATGTTGTGTGGGGGAGAGAAGGTTATTAGTATTAAGGAATTGCATAGCTTGTGTGTGAATACATTTCTCAAGAAGTTTAGAAAGGGGAGACAAGATGGCTATGGGGCGGTAGTTGGAGAAGTCATATGAGTTTCCTCCTTTGTGGAGGGATATGATATGAGAAACTTTCCAGAGCTGAGGAATGTAGGATTCCTGAACTGAATGGTTGATAAGTATGGAAATGGGGTAGGATAAGGATTCTGCAGCTATTTTTAGGAACTTTGCAGGTATGTTATCAGCTGTGATGGTAGTTGGCTTGAGTTTTAGGAGGAGCTTTTTAATGGTAGAAGTGGGAATGGGTGAGAGAGTAAAGGAGGGTATATTTATTGGGTTTTGTGATGGGGTCAGTGAGGAGTTATTTGAGAATAGTTTTTTAGATAGTGACTGTATGGAGTCTATAAAGTGATGATTAAATTGGGATGCTATGTCAGAGTTGCTATCAGAGGGGGTAGGAGAGGGTGTGGTTGTTTTGCCAGGTTTTAAGAGGGAGTTGATGGCTTACCAGAATTTTTGTGGGTGATTTGAGTGTTTCTTTTGTAGTCCTAGGTAAGTTCTGCTTGTCTAAGTTTGTTTGCTTTTTGGCGTGATTCCTGAGTTGTTGGTATCTTTGCCTATTTTGTGGAGAATTGTCTTTTTTCCATTGCTTTGTCTCTAGATTTATTAAGGCTCTAGTATCCCTGGTAAGCCATGGAGCATAGTTTGTTTTTGCCCTAATTTTCCTGATGGGTGCAGTAGTATTAAGGATGTTGAGAAATGTGCTATTAAAGTAGTTGACTGCTTGGTCTAATGCTAGGGAAAGAAGTGGTTTCCAGTTATATAATTTAAGTATAGTGTTAAGATGTTCTTCGTGTTTCACTGTTGCAGTCATTACATTTGGGTAATCTGCTGACAGGTTGCCCTCAGTTGGCCTGAATTTCAAAGTCTTGGGTCCTGCGTCAGTTGCTGTCTTCTCTTTCATGACATCAGGTCGTCAGGGGTATAAAACATGCAGCCGACGCCATTTTCTTTAGTCTTTCTTGCCGCACGGTGCCCAAAGCAGAAGCATTTCGCAAGTGCCAGTCGTCCGACTACTGAAATATTTGAGTTTGAGTTTCAGAACCGAAGTCTTCACTAAAGCTAAGTACACCGTTGGGGAAAATTTTTTTCTTGCTTTTTACCGATGTCAGGAAAAGTTAATAATTGTATTACTTGTGGGAAGCAAATACCTCATAAGGATTTCCATTTATACTGTATTCCTTGCCTAGGCCCTGATCACAACGTGCCTGGCTGTCGGTTTTGTGCTAGATTTAACCAATGCACTATTAAGCGTCAGTATATTTTTGCATCAAAGTATTTTGGAAACAGATTTAACTACCCAGAAATGTCGTCGGATAGCAATCCGACTACCGGAGTACATAAAAAATGCAAAGAAAAGGACAGAAAAAGGCAGTTGAGATCCAAAATCGACGACAAAGCTTCTCCTAAGCCAGTCGCCGGTTCGCCGGTACTCAGTTAGGCACTTTCGCAGCCCCTGATACTCGCTACCTTCAAGTCACAGGCCTCTACTGACACCCTTGTGGAGTCCGGCATGCCACAAGATACTCAAGGTATTGGACCGATGGATGTACCTCCTTCGGATGGGTCCAGAGCCGCTGAGCAGGCACTGGCTTCTGAGGGTGTATTCAGACCTCAACATTTATATATCAAACCAAAGACAGCTGCAAAACCAAAGACAAAGGCAACTTCTGAAACTAAAAAACTGACGCCTGAGCCACGTGCACAGGCCTCTATGTCTAAAAAACAGATGATCAAAATGGCTGAAGACGTTATTACCTTGATCAGGGGTACCCACCCCCCTCCAGACAAGAGGCCTAGGCAAGACACTGATTATGAATCTTCAGATCAGGTTTCTATTTCTTCTGATTCCTTTTCTGATCAGGAATTATCTATACCTCCCTATGAGGATTCTGATGCTGAGGAGTGTATTCCGTCTGCATCTCCTCCAGAGGATTATTTATTTGGAAAAACCTTGCATACTCTGAGGGAGCATTTTCACTGGGAGAGTCAAGACTTCTCAGAATCAAAAAAGAAGCTCAGGGATTTCCTTCTTCTCCCACAGCACAAGCCTTTAGCCATTCCCGCTGTTTTAGACATTGTGGATGTGTTTTCGGAGTCCAGCTTGACTCCTTGCCTCCAGCTCCCAGTAAACCTGACAGATATTACAGGTCCCTGACTCACATAAATTTTTATTTAGAAACCCTGCTGCTGATCCTGAAACTACTTCACAGGGTCCAAAGGGAGTTAAGGCCTCAACAGCAAAAAACCCTACACTCTCTGACAGAGATTCAAGGGCACTAGACAGATGGGGAAAAACGGTTTATACATCTGCAACCTTGGCAGTCAGGGCCTTAAACTGTCAATTTGATATGCTTAAGTTACCAACAACATGTTATGGGACTGCTGAAACAGAAAATGATGTTTATTTCAGAATGTGCAGAAAATAAAGAATTGCAGGAATTATTGCATGCAGCTGAACAGGTTGGAAAGCATACTTTGCAATGTGGTTTTGATTCCTTAGAGGCCTCATGCAGGGCCGCAGTTACTGGATTTGTGATTAGGAGGCATGCCTGGTTAAAGGAACAAAATTTGCCTGATCATGTTAAAGCTAAATTGCTAGATGCACCTTTACAGCATGATTCTTTGTTTGGTATTAAAGCAGAAGAGGTTTTAAAGAAAATGGAAGACAAAGCTAAGTCTATGCAAACTGTTAAAGACTTCTTACAAGTGCAGCCACCATGATTCAGTAGACACTGGCCTACAAAAAATTGGTCCTTTCCTGTGTCAGACAGAGCTCAAAGGGGCAAATCCAGATGCCCAAAGGGTTCCAGATACCAGGCCCAAGATTCATACAGGTCAAAGCAATAGGGCGCATCTACCTCCAAATCAGGGGGCGATAAAGCGCAAACCTACAGAAAGCAGTCCCAATGTCTTCCCTCTGCCCACACCAAGCACTTATCTTTTGACAGCACCCTTAGGGGGAAAATTAGCACTTTTTGCTCAAAATTGGCAGTTAATAACCCAGGACAAGTGGGTACTAAACATAGTCTCACAAGGATACAGATTCCATTTCCACACTCTGCTAATGGCAAATGGTTGGCCAGATCTGCCCAAAAACCAATGGGCAGAGGCACAGAAACAGGTTACGTCCCTCATGGATATGGGGGCCATTCAACCAGTACCAGAACAGGAAAAAGGACAAGGTTTTTACTCAAGACTGTTCTTGGCACCCAGAAAGGACAAGGCCTGGCGGCAAATACTGGATTTATCAATTTTGAACGCATACCTGGACATTCCAAAATTCAAAATGCTGACTTTGCAGCAGCTTCTGCCCATGCTGGGCAAGAATGCTTGGCTGGTGACATTAGACCTAAAAGAGGCATACCTGCATGTCCCAATAAGACAATCGTGCAGAAGATACCTCAGATTCAAGGCTGGCTTAATGCATTACCAATTCTCTGCACTGCCTTTTGGCTTATCTACTACGCCCAGGGTCTTTTCAAAGTGCCTGGCACCAGTAATTGCATTTTGCAGACAAAGAAGTATACAAATATATCCTTACTTGGACGACTGTCTCATTCAAGCAGAGAACAAGGACACTCATCTTCGACACCTGGCATTTGTGAAAAGGCTTCGAACATGCCTAGGGTACACAATAAACGAAAAGAAATCACAACTGGTACCCCTCTCAAAAGATAACATTCCTGGGTGCAAGCTTGAATACAACTGCCCAGATGGCTTACCTTATGCCAGACAAACAAAGGCAATTGACTACTTACTTCAAACTGATGGCAACAAAAACCCAGTCTTCTGCAAGACAAATTCTGCAGGCTTTGGGCTTCATGGCATCCTGCATCCTACTAATTCCATATGCAAGACTGCATATGAGGAAACTTCAATGGTACCTACAAAGTGTATGGAGTCAACATTCACACAGTCTGGAAACAGTGATTCCTCTCATTCCCTGCCTGCAACAGGAGTTTCTATGGTGGGCAAAGGCCTGTCACCAAAACATGGGACGGCCCTTCACTCTACCCCCTGCCAGCCAAACCTTAACAACAGACGCATCAGATTATGCCTGGGGGGCCCACATGGCAGGAAGATGCATTCAGGGCATATGGGCACCAAAACAAATGCATCTACATATCAACCAGAAAGAGATGCTAGCTGTTCAAAATGCCCTAACAGCCTTCAAGGACTTACTTCATCCAGGATAACTACTGATAAAGATGGACAACACCACAGTCATGTGGTATATAAACAAGCAAGGGGGCACACACTCATACCCCCTTTGCAGATTAGCCATGGCACTCTGGGACACAGCTTTGACCTACCAAATACACCTTCAAGCTCAGTTCCTGCCAGGAAAACAAAACACTCTGGCAGACAATTTAAGCAGAAACCTTATGGATGCTCACGAGTGGAAACTAATTCCACAAGTCTTCAGCATAACAGAGAAATGGGGAGCCCAGACATAGATCTATTTTCCTCTCCTCAAAATTATCAATTGAAAAGATTCTGCACAAGGACTTATCACAGACAAACATGGAAAGTGGACGCCCTATCCTTCAGTTGGAAAAGCCTATCAGTTTACGCCTTAACTCCTCTGCCTCTTCTACCCAAGGTCCTCCTAAAAGTCAGACAAGAGAAGCCAAAGATGATATTAATTGCCCCAGACTGGCCCCACCAATACTGGTACCCAATCCTAAGAAACTTGTCTCAATACCTAGCTTGGACCTTGCCTCAAGCACCACAACTACTGTCCCAGCAAAACAGTCAGATCCTGCACAATCAACTACAGACTCTAAACCTGGCAGCATGGCTAATCATGTAATCATACAAACAACACCTCTCAGTAAAGCTGTGATGGATTTCATTTTGGAAGCCCGAAGGCCTAGTACCAGAAAATCACCACAACAATGACTGGAGGAGATGAAGGCACTGGTCAAGGTAGGAATGCTGTGTCCAAAGGATAAACTGACTGTACACCACAAAAGAGATAAATAGGATACTGCAAGGCCAATAAACGCTCCAAAATGCGATGAAAATCTTTAATAACACAAGATACAGTGCGTCGACCTAGGTTTCGTCCGAATCCTCGGACTTCATCAGAACACTGTAGCATACAATACTGAATGCTTATATAATCAAGTTAATCACATAATTAATTAATAAAATCATCCATCAAGTCACTTGATTGTGTAATAAGACAAGCTAATGTTCTAATTAAAAATGTATCCGAGGTTAAAACACACTGTTTAAAACGTTAAACACAAACAACTTGTTAAATACTCACAATGTTAAATAAAAAACATTAAACTAACATAAACTAAAAATTAAAATAAATATAAATAGTTATATGTATAAATATATAAAATATATATATGATGAATATGTGTGTTAACATATAAAAATGTGTATGAAAAATAAGTGAATGTTGTATGTTAAAATTCTATTGATCCAAGTAGATGTAATATTGCAAAAAAGCAACCGATACCCCAATAAATGTTAAAATATGTAATGTGTGAAATTATCTATATTGTGATGACCTAGTTGTGGCCTATTTAAAAATAACTCATCCAATGCACTAATAAAATGTCTAACCCTATATAAAATAACATATTTAAATATTGTTAAAAAATTGAATGTTAAAAACATATACAATGGTCTTTATAAACATGCTTATAATTGTCTTTAAAAACCTAAAAAATGGCCGCTACATGAAACGCAATGTAAAAATGTGTAATGTAAATATATTTATATATATTAAATATGTATAAATATAAATATGAATGTTAAAGTGCCAAACAATTAAATCAAGTTCCTTTAATATTATGTAACCATAAAATAGGTTTTATGCTGATGTATTCATTTAAACCAGGGTATTGATTAGCGTTCAATAAAATTTGCATTCTTAATTCTGCTATATCAAGGTTAAATTTAGTGATTTTACCTTGTGGGTCAATACCCTGATGAAATATACCAAAAAACTTAAATTGATGATTATCAAATTGATTTATGTGCCTTGCTAAGGCGTTAGTTGATTTCCCATGTTTTATGTCTAGTATATGTTCTTTAATCCTATCCCGCAACAACCTACTGGTTTTCCCCACATAAAAACTGTCACATTGTTGGCAAACTGCAATATAAACCACATTGCGTGTAAAACAATTAATATGGTGGTGTATCCTTACTTGATATCTATTGACTGTCACCATTTTGTCAATGTTCATCATATGTTTGCATACAGAACACCTTCCGCATTTGAAACTTCCTGTGGGTTTGTTCGAAAAATTCATGTCCCCCGTATTTAAGCTTTCAAATAACTCTCTAAATGATGTGTCTTTCCTAAATATGTAAGTAATATTACCCTTAAAAAGTTCACCCATCGTACTATCCATTTTGATAAAATTCCAATTCTTCTTAATAATACCTCTAACAGCTTCAAAGGTATCATTAAAAGTGGTGACAAATAAAGGCACACTATTACACGTAAAATGTTTGTTGCCCATTTTTTGGCCATGAATATTACTATCTAACAAATCTACGTTATCATTTAATAAGGCTCTATAAAAGCCATTTTTCCTTTTATTGATTACTTCATTAGCAATATTTTCAAAAAATTCCATGGGATAATCCCTGTTTAGAAAAAGATTAATAATGAATTGTATTTCTTTATTGAAATCCACCTCTTCACTAACCATTCTGGCTGCTCTGACCAACTGGCCTTTAACCACGGCCCTTTTCTGGTGGTCAGGGTGTCAGCTATTGAAATGTAAATAAGAATTTGAAAAGGTGGATTTCCTATGTATATTTGATATTAACTTGTTTTTATTTTTGTCAAAAGTTAATTTGATATCTAAATAACTTATACTTTCCTGACTAATAGTAAATGTGAATTGCAAAAACCAAACACTATTATTTAGATACTCTATGAAAGCTTTTAACTCTTCCTGTTCACCATTCCAAATAATAAATAAATCATCTAAAAAACGGCCATAAAATTTAACATGTTTAAAAAACTCTGAATTAAAAACATAATTTAACTCCCAATATGTTAGTACAAAGTTTGCAAAATTGGGGGCACAAGCTGCCCCCATAGCCACCCCACTCTTCTGTTTAAAATAAGCGCCTTCAAAGTAAATAAAATTGTTTTTTAACACGATTCCCATAAGTTTACTTAATACATTAATTTTATTCTGATCGTATAAATTTGTGTGGAATAACTGTTCTTCAAGCCATTCCAGGCCCTTGTCATGGGGAATAACTGTAAACAAATTGCAAACATCCAAAGTAATAAAAGTATCCCCCAAACTAAATGCAATGGAATTGATTTTGGTTAAAAAGTCCCACGAATCTTTAAGTATGTGCTTGAAATATTCAGTACCTGGTTTTAAATAATAATCTAAGTATTGACTAATAAAGTGTGTTTTGCTACGCTTGCCGTCCACAATAGCTCTAAACTGTAAGTTATCCAGTCCTTTATGTATTTTAGGAATTCCAAAGACCCCACTTATGACTGGAAACTCATTACGTAGGAATCGCCAATCCTGCTCATTCAATTCACCTTGATATAACATATCATACAATGTTGTATCTATTCTTTGGTGGGCTATGTTAATTTCGTTCCTACTAATTTCCACATATGTATCTCCCAACAACAGGGCATTCATGTAGGTTACATAGTCTTGGTGATCAACAATGACTACTCCACTTCCCTTGTCAGGTTTCATAATTCTAATATTTTTCGTGGACAAAATTCTTTTTAATGTAGCTGCCTCACTAATAGTCATATTATTATTAGCCTTTGTATGATAATTATTAAAAACATCCCTAATGTCGTTTTCTGATACTTTTTCAAAAAAGGCCACTTTTTCATGCATAGGGGGATTAAAAGTGCTTGGTTTTGACAAGCAAGGTTTTCCACATGTGTTTATGTCCCATGGGTTATTTTGGTACAAAATTTTTAAATTTAACTTTCTAGTGAATAGTTTCAAATCAACAATTGTATTCACTATGTTTCTTCTCCTACGCGGGACAAAACTAAACCCCTTTGAAAAAAGGTTTACACACTTGCTATCAAAATCCTGTCGTGTGTAATTATATAATTTGAAATCCCCCTTGTCATTTACCACAATACTTGGTTTAGAAAACAAAACACATTCCGCTTCATTATCTACTACATTGTCATTATTTAACTGATCATTAGGGGTTGCTGTACATTCTACTTCTGCTGCATTTGACCAATCCATATAAATGCTAACCACACTATTATCAGTTACATTGTCATGAGTTATATAATCATTAGTATTCGCTATACATTCTACTACTACTTCATTGAACGAGTCCGTATAACTGTTAACCACACTGTTAATAACACATCCATTAACAATACTAGTATCACTCGAAAGTGATTGTCCGTCAAATGGGTGTGTTGTTATATCACGGAATGAATCGGTACTTTCCACCTTCTCAAATACCATCCGTTGTCCAATATCACCCAAAAACTGGACCGACCTACCCTCTGTATACTCACATTGACATATGTTACTTCCATGTGGAAATTGGTAACTATTGAAGTTAACCTCTAATTCGTTGTTACCTATATTTTCTCCTGTACAATTAAAAACAGGAGAAACTGAGACTAAAGTACTGGTAACATCCATCTCCGTGGAAACATTTCTTAAAATTGAATCGATATAATTGGCAGTTGAACAAAAGTCAGAGTGCTTACCAAGTACCATCTCACGGTGGACGCCATCGGCTACTCGCGCGCCCCCCCAAGTGTTTTTTTGAAAGTTCACTTTTTTATAGTAATCCGGTTCTCTCCTTGGACGTGCTCCTGTACTGTCAAAACCCTCGTTTTCTTCAAAGGAGTGTTGTCCCCTAAGTCTCTTGGATCTCCTGAGACCATCAATATTACTCGGACTACCATGTTGTCGCGCATTAGCTTCCGACTGAGGAGGGGAAGTGATGTCATCTAGTTCATCCAACCGGCCCATCCTGTCTGTTGTCTCGGTGTTTCCACGATTCAAACAGTGTGATTTAGGATATACTATGCCAGTCGCATATATTTTCGTATCCCTTTTAATTTTGTTCTGTTTTTTATCATACAAAATATCGCAACTATGTTCCACATCTTTGATTATGTTAACATAATTCGTGTAGTATTGATCAAACAATAGATCCTGGCTTATGTTATTATTAAGTTGTTCCATCTCTAATAAAAGTGATTCAATCTTTTTGTCATTATATTTTATCATGATTTCCAATAAAGCCAAACCCATTTTGTTAAATAAGTCATGTAATTCTTTTAACATATCTGGTTCTCGTTCGCTGCCATTGGGGTATCTCCATAATCTCAGTCCTTTGGGTACTAACCCTAATTCAATGTTCTTACGCAAATACCCATTCTCCATTTGCGTGCGCTTTAACTTAAACAATTTAACTTCAAATTGCTTAAGTAAGTCTCTCATATTCCCCTTCACAATGTGGGTATCCGTTTGTACTGATGTCTTTGCTAAATTAAATGAATACTGGTGGAATGTCCATGTTACTGCATTAACCGGCATAGCCCGATCTGACCGGGCTGTGTTGTGTGATTGTTCAAAAGTGCCGGTACCGTTCGAACATTGCATATTTGGCAACGGGGAAGCTTGGGTGAGCGGCAAACCCAAACTGCTTGTAGGTGAATTATCCACATTGGACGTTGACATCAGTTTGTGAATAAGAGTAGTGTGAAGCTTTAACTGCTCGTTCATTTCTTTGAGCAACACACCTACATCAACCACGCCACTCTCGTCCTCCATAACGAATAAACCAACAAAGCTTCTCAACAAACCAGGAACCTCACCACAACAATGACTTGAGGAGATGAAGGCACTGGTCAAGGTAGGAATGCTGTGTCCAAAGGATAAACTGACTGTACACCACAAAAGAGATAAATAGGATACTGCAAGGCCAATAAACGCTCCAAAATGCGATGAAAATCTTTAATAACACAAGATACAGTGCGTCGACCTAGGTTTCGTCCGAATCCTCGGACTTCATCAAGTCACTTGATTGTGTAATAAGACAAGTTAATGTTCTAATTAAAAATGTATCCGAGGTTAAAACACACTGTTTAAAACGTTAAACACAAACAACTTGTTAAATACTCACAATGTTAAATAAAAAACATTAAACTAACATAAACTAAAAATTAAAATAAATATAAATAGTTATATGTATAAATATATAAAATATATATATGATGAATATGTGTGTTAACATATAAAAATGTGTATGAAAAATAAGTGAATGTTGTATGTTAAAATTCTATTGATCCAAGTAGATGTAATATTGCAAAAAAGCAACCGATACCCCAATAAATGATTTTCATCGCATTTTGGAGCGTTTATTGGCCTTGCAGTATCCTATTTATCTCTTTTGTGGTGTACAGTCAGTTTATCCTTTGGACACAGCATTCCTACCTTGACCAGTGCCTTCATCTCCTCCAGTCGTTGTTGTGGTGAGGTTCCTGGTTTGTTGAGATGCCTAGTACCAGAAAATCTTATGCTGACAAATGGAAGAGATATTGTGCTTGGAATCAAGCACAAGGAAATGATACAGCAGAACCAAATATTCCTCAGATATTACAATACTTAACTGAGATGCTTGACAAAGGCCTATCTTTCTCATCAATCAAAATCCATCCCTCTGCCATTTTGGCTCATTACAACACAGAGCCACCAATCTTTTCTCGTCCTTTACTAAAGCAGTATCTTCGGGGAGCCAAAAATTTAAGGCCCCCTAAAAGATCACCATTACCTGCATGGGACCTCAATTATGTGTTGGAAAAACTCACCCTGCCTCCATTTGAACCAGCTGCTACCACTGATATAAAGTTCTTATCATGGAAGACAGCTCTGCTACTAGCAATTACTTCAGCAAGAAGAGTTTCAGAGCTACAGGCCCTCATGGCTGTAGAGCCTTTTATCATATTTTATCCGGACAGGGTGTCTCTGAGGACAAATCCTACTTTTATGCCTAAGGTGGTTTCCAGTGTGGCTCTTAACCAAACAATTCATCTGCCAACTTTTTATCCAAATCCACAGAACAAAGGGGAGAGAATTCTGCATTCCTTGGATGTTCATAGAAAACTAAGATTCTACTTGAGCAGGACTAAAGCTCTAAGAAAAACTGAGCAATCAATAGTGTCATATGCTGCAGGATCAGAAAGAAAGGCTATTTCAAAGCAGACAATTTCAAAGTGGATAAGCCACTGCATCCGGTTCTGCTACTTACACCATGGTAAACCTATGCCCAAGGGCATTAGGTCTCATTCCACTAGGGCTGCAGCTACTTCAGCAGCCTTTCTCAGAGGAGTACAAACCAAAGACATTCTAGAGGCTGCTACTTGGAGTTCTGTTCACACCTGTACAAAGCATTACCATGTACCTCTCTACTCTAAGTCCAGGGCAGGCCGCAGTGCTGCAGGGCCTTATAGTCGCACCCAATGCTGTTTAGCTCCAGCCTCCCAACTATAGCTTTGGGATTCTACCCAAATGTGATGACTGCAACAGTGAAACATGAAGAACATAGTACAGTTGTCTATACTTACCATAAATGTAGATGTTTGAGTGTATTCACTGTTGCAGTCCAGGTTACCCTCCCGCCATCCCCCTGTCATTCTGAAGTTATCTTTCCTTCACTATCTTCTACAACCTATGTGGTGTATTTGCTTGTAGATGAAGGTAAAGTTTATACTGATGCATGTATTTATATATAGATATATTATTGCTACCATTTTGGGGGCACCTGACATCAGGGGCAAGAAAAACTAAAGAAAATGGCGTTGGCTGCATGTTTTATACCCCTGATGACCTGACATCATGAAAGAGAAGACAGCAACCGACACAGGACCCAAGACTTTGGAATTCAGGCCGACTGAGGGCAGCCTGCCAGCAGATTACCCAAATGTAATGACTGCAACAGTGAATACACTCGAACATCTACATTTATGGTAAGTGTACACAACTGTACTTTCCTGGGGATCTAAGTTCCGCTCATCTCTAACTTGTTTATATGTTATGGGTTGTGGAATAGAGGCTCGTTTTCTTAGGAGAAAGATGGGGTGGTGGTCGCTGAGGACATCTGGTAAGCAGCCAGATGTGTAGTTGGGTTTCGGATAGTTTACTAGTATCCAGTCAAGAATAGGGTGCTTATGGGATTTTTGATCTGTTCTTGTGGGTTCTTGGATAAGTTGGGAATATCAAAAGAGGTTTATGTGGTTAATGGAGTTGTTGGAGTTACAGGTTGACCAGTTGATATTTAGATCACATAGTATAATGGTGTCTTGTAGAAGGTTATGTGAGACCCACTGGAGTGTTTCTTCAATTATTGGGGAGTTGTTTCCTGGAGGAATATAACTACAGAGAACATCAATTCTCTTTGTGTTGTTTATAGTTAGCATGGAGGCTAAGGTTTCTGCATTTTGGAATTTTGGCAATGAGAGTTGTAAGGGTTGAAGGTTGAGTGTATTTTAGTTGCCACTCCATATCCTTTCATTTCTGTTCTGTCTAGTCTTAGGATATTGTGTCATGGGGGTAGGATTTCTTCATTTAGGATTTTGGGTTTAAGCCATGTTTCAGTTATAGCTAGTATATCTGGGGAGTGTTGGGATATAAATGCATGTAGATTTGCAAGTTTATTAGAGATACTATGAATATTTATGTGAAGGATTAGTAGGTCAGATTTATACCTGTTGGGGGGTAGATTAGCATATGGTCCTGGGTTTGGATGTATATCACCTGAAATAAATAAGTGTATGCTGGACAGTATGATGTGTTTAATGGTGTGAGCTACTTCTGTATAGGATTTATTTGAAATGATTTGGTATATATATTTGGTAGGCAGGTCCTTTATAAGTACAGTATATATGTATCTTTAAATAGTGAGGGGCAGATAGGGAAGTGTGTGTGAGTTGTAGGGTATGGTATACTATGTGTTGTGTGGTAGGAGGTATTGTGAAGTGGTACATTGGTTTGTATTGATGTTATGTAGGCTATGGTAGCTAGGGCTAGCAAGAGATTTGATGGTAGTGTTTGCATTGTAGTGTTAAAGCAGTGTTTGACTAGTGGTAATTCTAGGGGATAAGTATAAGGAAGGGAGGGAAGTGGGTGTTATTCTAGTGAGTGATTTTATTGATGGGAGGGTAGGGTGTGGTTAGAGGAGATTGGAAGTTGTAGTTGATTGGTGCTAAGGATGGTCAGGTGGTGTAGGGTTAGAAATAAATTTAATTGATATGGGGGGTGGGTGGGTGGGAATGGGGGTGGGGTAGGGGAGCGGAGCAGGTCCTAGCCAGACCTCAGGACTGCATAGCCAATCTGTGGGTTCTGTTCAGGACAGGGAAGGCATGGAGCACAAAAAGGATTTGAGTGCAAAAAAGCCAATTAATTTTCACAAGCTATCTCTTGCCTCTAGATTTGTGATTGCTATTTTGCAAGATGTAGGAGAGGGGCCTTAGCGTCTATTGCCAGTGCTGCAGATACCCTAGTGGGACACTGTCTGATGTTACATACATAAAGAAAAAAAAAAACTATAAGCGGTTAACAACCTTGTCTATTTTGTACTACAGACAAAGTAGTCTGCTTTTCAGTTCAAGTTCTCAAACTTTTGCTTAAATTACTGCATCTCGACTGCATTTCGCTTAAAAAACAGCTCTGCATATTGTTTTTACTGTACTTGTGTTGAATTTATACTGTTAGCACTTTAAAAAGTTATTTTTTGTTTAATTTAATTGTTAGGCTAACACACTCAAGTGTGCTAGCCGTTTTATAGCATTTACTGTTTGTTACTGTATCTTTTTCTCCTTTCTCTGTAAAAAAAAAAAAAAAAAAATATCCTTGTTTTCCCACTTTTCTGAACTAGAATAGTCCAGTCTTCAGATTTTGCTGATCTCTGGGCTTTGTTTTAGTTCCTGTGCTATCCATATCCTTATTTGGATAAGAGGAAGCTTCTTTGTTCACCAGTGGGAGTGGGGAGCACTGAGCAACCTATTTGTCCCTAGAGGATTGGTTCCAGCCCAGCAACTTGTAGTTTATTGGCCATTTTGGGTCAATTCCTGGCTCTTTTCAACCCCCTGCTATAAAGCCCGCTTTTGCGCGCTTTAGCGTGTTTTAGCGCGAATTAGAGCGAAGTTGCTCATAGAGCAGCATAGGGCAGCGCCGGTTAATCAAGTTTAAACTATTTCTGGCTCCGTGAAGTCTGCTCTTCAATTTTTCCCGTAGAACTGTTCTACTTGCAGTCTAAACAGCCTATACTCTATCTGAAAAGCTCAGCACTTGCTCCTAAAGCATTTTTTATACAGGTAAAGCACTCTTAAACAAAAGAAAGTACTTCATTCACCTAAATTCCCTTGAGTACCCATTTCCCTGTAGGTCCTTTCTGACTCAGTTACACAGCAATCTTTTTCACTATTTCTAGCATGTCGAAGGGTCAGTTGCTGCCGTCCTCTCCTATTCAGCTGGTGAATCTGGGAATCTTGAGGCAATGTTACAGTTGCCTCATGTACACAGACAACCCTCTCCTCCTCCCAACAAATACAAATATATGCGAGAGATGCAACTATATAGCCAAACTGGAGGCTGAGCTCTCTCAATTCAGTACTGGCAAGACCAGTCAGGAGGAGAAGGTAACCACGCACACCACAAACCCAGTCTCACATAGAACTATCACAACTGCAAACCAAACACATAAACACACAAAAACATACTCGGAGGCGCTGATTAAAAATCTACCAAAACAACAGAGGCCTCCAAAGCAGACACCCAAGCAACCACCACCTCAAGACATAGTACATGCAACACATAGTTCACAAAGTCAGTGTGCTAAACAGTCACAGCCCCAGCCCTTAAGGCCAAACAACATGCCAGACACACTTGTAATAGGTGACTCCATAGTCAGACACACTGACGTCCCGCTCACCAGACTGAACAAGGAAAAGGTCACAGTAAGCTGCCTGCCGGGAGCTAGAATCAGCCACATAACACAAGCACTCAGGTCACTCCACAGCAAGTACAAATATGACTCAGTCATTGTACATGCCGGTGTGAACGACCTGAGACGTACCTCCCTGGACTACATGAAAAGAGACATAGAGGAGCTCTCTGATTATGTAGCCCAGGCCGGTATGACCCTGACCCTGAGCAGCATCTTACCCTCACCAAGAATGATGCCACAGTACAAAGACAAAATGATCAGTTTTAACAATTGGCTTAATTACTGGTGTCATTCAAAGGGGATCCAATGTCTGTCTGCTTGGGATGACATGCTTGACAAGCCACGCTGCTTCGCAAGGGATAGCTTGCACCTGTCACCCCTGGGCATCCGGATATTGGCCAAGGCTCTTGCCATCTCCATAGTGCCTTTTTTAGGCAAGGCTCAAATGAAAAACCTACCTCCCTAGAAAACACAAGTGGAAAAAAACTAAGGGTAATGCTGCTCAATGCCAGACGTCTAAACCTCAAGATGCATGCCCTCGAAGCCCTCCTCAGTATGGAGAACATCGATGTCTGTGCAGTGACTGAAACCTGGTTCAAGGCTCCTGAGAGCACCCCAGCACTATCAGGTTTTACCTCATATCATGCTTTCCGTCCCCAAAACTTGGACCGAACCACAAAAGGAGGTGGAGTATCCATATTCATCAAAGATGCCCACATCTCCAGGTTAGTGGCAACGCACGAAGCATCGGAGACCATCCAGGTGCAACTAACCATAGGCAAAACTGCCTTACAGTTTGTAGCATGCTACAGACCACCCTCTCAAACTCAGGAACCCCACACAGCCTTCCTGAAGACACTGGAGAGTATGAATGTATCTCCAAATGCCATCATTTTGGGAGACTTCAACTACCCAAACATAGATTGGGAACATTACTCAAGCCCCAACACCCTAGCCCAAAGGTTCCTAGAATTCGTAAACTCAAATGCAATGGAACAACTAGTCACCATTCCCACAAGAGGAGACAATATACTAGACCTGATCATCACAAACATGGGGACAAAATGCTCCACACCAGAAGTATATCCCTCTTTGGTAAGATCAGACCATAAATTAATCTCACTGGATATCCACATCCCGCCCCCACCCCCTGCACAAAAGACCACAGCGAAGAACTTCTCAAAAGCCAACTTCACACTTCTTAAGACTGAAGTGGTATCCTTCAAGGCCCCTGGGCCAGTGGAAACCACAACCCACACTGCTGAATCCTTTGCAAATGCCTTCTACGGGCACCTTCAAGAATGCATGGATCGGTGGCCAAGGATGAACACAGGATAGCAGCAGATTTCTTCAGCTCCACCAATTTCACTGCACTGACAGGAAATAATTACTTAAAAATTAATTTATGAAGTAATTTTCTTTCTAAATATGTTTGTTTTATCTATTTCTTGAACTATATCTAAAAAAGAAAGGAAATTTTAAAAATATTCCTGTCAGAAATCACCTTGGAAATTTTCTTGTCAGTTTCTCTGTTTGAAATGAGTTCCAGTAAGACAAATTCTCAAGACTCCAGCATCAAGAAAGAACTTCAGTCTCTGATATCTACAATCCAGCAACTTACTGCTAAGATGGATAAACTGGATACTAAAATTGATACCTTCATAGAAAAACTACAAAACAAATAGACTTGTTACATATAGATTTGCAACAACAGAAGATCCAGATTACAGGCATAGAAGAGACTGTAAATGACATGGAAAATAGAATCCAAGAAGAGGAAATCAACATTGAGTTTTGCTGAAACAAAATACACATCTACAAACAAAGCTTGATGACCTGGAAAATAGATCTAGGCGCAATAACATTAGGATTTTTGGACTGCCAGAAAATATTGAAGGTAACAATATTACTTCTTTTTAACAACATGGCTCCCTAAAACTTTAGACTTACCAGAAGCATTCTCTTTTGGTATCGAAGAGCACATAGATCTATAGCTAATACTAACTCTAACAAAACTATCCTGGATCAGTTATAGTTAGATTTCTATCATCTTTTGATTAAGAGATGGTTCTTAAATCTGCTTGGGCTAAAGCTCCTGTTAAGATTAATGAGACAACTGTGCGTTTTGACAATGACTATTCTTCCTTGGTAATAGCTAAAAGAAAAGTTTTTCTGCCACTAATAAGGGAGCTTAAAAAAGCACAGTTTAAAACATACCTTCTGTTTTCTGCCAAGCTAAAAATCTTCCTTCCTGATGGTCCTAAAATTTTTGATGACTTAGACTCTGCATTATTGTTTATCAAAAAAAATAAGATTTTGGATAAAATAGAGGAAATGGAATGGGCTAGTCCTTCATTAAAGAGGTTGGCAACTGAAACTTCGTGGAAGACTTCAGAGAGGAAGAAGAGACTAAAAAACAAATTATTTGTTCTATGTGTTTTTTTCCCTTTTTTTCTCTCTTTATTTTTCTTCATTATTAATCTTTTTAAATATAGTTACTGCATTTCCAGAAAGCCACGAATATTCTGAAAATGATTTAATCAAAGTTATTTTTTGTGTGCAAAGAAATGTTTTGTTTCATAATCAGTCAAAATATCTGAGGAACTAATAACAAGCTATCATTCAGTTTGTTTCTCTTTCTGAAAAAGAGAAGTAAGGTTAGTAACTTGATACATTTTTTTCTTTTTTTTTTCTCCTTTTCTTCTTTTCTTTATTTTAAACAATGACATTCTATTTAGATTATGTAGTGGGTAAGGGGTGGGGGAGGGCAGGGAGAGAAGTGTAATGAAAATATGATAAATGGAATAATAACTTATTTATTCCTTGTAAAAAAGTTTATATGTTGTTTAAATACTATTGCTAATTATACTTTCTTGATTATATTGCTTATGCTTGTTTACAAATAATCTGTTACACTTTAATTAATAATAATTAGAACTAAATAATAGTAAATAATATGTTTTATTTCCATCTTTATTAATATAAGCAGTAAGTAATATTCCATTGTAAATACTTTTTATAGCTTCCTTTTACATTTTTCTATCTCTGCTTTACTCTCTTTTATTTTCTACTCTCTTTTTTTCTTTTCTTTATTCTTTCTCTTTATTTTCTTTCATATTAATATATTGAAATGCTTTTGATCATACAGGCACAGTAAATAATAAGATTTGTATAAAAATTGAGTTGGGGCAAAAATATTGAGTTTTATTACTTATTAATAACTTTGGGATTAATTCCACTTGCATAGAGGCTGTAATAACCTGTAAAATACTTCGCAAAGGTTTTGTTATGTTTAGATGCATTTATACTGCTAAATGAATGTTTGTCACTAGTTTTTAACAAGATTCCCACCAAAATGTTAAGGGAGACAATTTGGGATGTGGGTTACCTCGTGAACAGTGTCCTCGAGTTGTTTTAAAAGCTTCAACTCTCAGAATTCACGCAGTAAAGCTGAAAGCAGTCAATTTGACCTTTGACCCCAGAATTCACACTGACACATCGCAGATTCAGGAAGAACACTCTACCAGGAAGTAGAACTGCAAATGCGACTCTGTGAAGGAAAATGAACTCTTTAACATTTAAATGTGAGTTATTTTATATAATTACTTAAGTATTTATGTTATAATTTATAAAATATGTCAGTTATAATGATTTTAAATGATGCAGTTTCTTGTAGTAAGCAAATGTGATATTTTAGAAGGCATAGAAAGTGAAACATTTATACAAGTGTTTTTGAAAGTTTACTTGACTGCAGCATAATAATTTATGTTAAAAACTTATGATTTAAACATATACATTACTATAACTCATTTGATTTATCTGATTGACAAGCATAAATAACCTTATGACTCTATTCTGGAAGAAGTTGTCATGTGATATATTTTAAAGCAGCAGTATAGATATACAAAATACAGATGGCTTTCTTTACAATAATGCAAGTGTTTCTGAGAATTTACATAACTATGCAGTATGATTTATAACAATTTCTATAAATATAATATTTTATTCTACTGACAATAATAAGTATGGGAAAAAAGCTCAGATACAAGTAATTCAAGGTTTTTTGGAAGCTGTTAACTGCATTTACATGACAGAAAATAGATGCATCTTAATATATGTAATGTCTGAACCATATTAGCCAAAGTTTTTGATTTAAATGAATATTAGAACTTATTTTTACAAACTTTGAATAAATTAATATGTAAATATGCCCTCCTTTTTTTTTTTTTTTTTTTTTCTTTCTTTCTTTCACTCTCTCTCCCTCTCTCACGTCTTTTATTTCTCTCTCTCCTCTTGGTTCCTAATATCAAGTTTATTTGAATGCTATTTGAATACAAATGTATTATATTAAATAGATGTGTATAGTAGTATGAATAGTTTAAAAAAAAAAGTTTTATCTTAGTTTATATGATGCTGTTTTATCAAATGTGTAGTTTTGTCTTGCTAGATAATCTAATTGAAAGTTGTTAATTTAATGTTAAATATAACTAGTATTAAATTGATAAGGTGGTAGCTGAGGTACTGCTGCTTAGGGTAGGGGGTTAACTTGAGTGGTATATACTACTCTAAGTTGGAGTTTTTAACTCCAGGCTGGGTGCAAGGTTTAATCCTTACATTATTTTCTCTTGTTCATTGTTGTATGTATATAGTTCTGACATCCACAATACATTTTGTAAACTCATTGTCACTACAAACAAAATTGAATCTTATACAAAATCCCATAAGAGATTCAATAAATACAGCTATATTTAAAGGTACACCTAAAGAAGGAGATGTAACATTACTTATTTTGTTAATTGTTATTTTGATCATAAGATTCTTATGTTTTAAAAATGCCAAATGACATCTCTAAAAGGAATTTCTTTAAACATTAATGGATTGAATAATCCGTGTAAAAGGGCAAGCCTAATAAGATACATTAATTTACATAAGGCCAACTTAGTCTTCCTTCAAGAAACTCATCTCTTGAAAAAAGATATTGATAAACTAGCCACAAACAAATATACAGTATTGGTTAGTTCAGAGCACACTCAGAAAAAAAGAGGAGTGGCTATTTTATGGAATAAAAGTATGCCCATTCCTAAAACTATTAAGTCTTAGCAGGATGATAAAGGAATGTTTTGTATGGTTACAATACAAATTAATGGGAAGACTTATACATTAATCAATGTTTATTGGATACCTAGAATTGGTATTAATACAGTGAAACACCATCTTGATAAGATCATATCATTCTCTATAGGAGATATTATTTTAGCTGGTGACTTTAATTGTATACTACATGAAAGTGACACTACCACTATAGGAAAAAGGAAAATTACATCTAATGCAAAACATTTAAATGATTTTGCTAATTCTTATCATTTAAATGATATTAATAATCAGATAGATTCAAAATCATTACCATACACCTTTTTTTCTAACAGATACAAAACTTATTCAAAAATAGATAGGGTCTTTATTTCTAACCAGATGGTAACAGATTTAATTAATTCCAAAATCATTTCATGTCCTATATCTGATCATAATTCAATTGTTTTTGAGTTCATGATAAAAATACTCACAATGTTCAGATCAAAAGGATGCCAGCATACTTAACTCAACTAAAAGACTATAAAGAATATATACTTTCAGAAGTACAACATTTTCTAGACATAAATAATACTCCTGAAGTCTCCATTGTCTATGTTTGGGATGCCTTAAAATCATATCTATATGGACAAAGTATCAGATGGTATAATAATAAAAGGAAATCTTGGGATAAGGAATTGTTAGATATTCAAAGTAAATTAGACTCTTATAAACATAATAATAAAGAAAATATTATGGATAAGAAAGTCATTGAAGAAATAAACAAACTAAATGAGAAATACAAAGAAATTTTAACTCATAAAGTTAAAATAACTCTAGAGAAATACAAGTTTTTGCCTTACTCAATAAGCCCCAAATACTTACATAGACTTAAAAATAAAACAAAAAGGTTGAATAAACAAAATCATATCAAAGAAATCTTTTCTCTAAGGAAAAAGAAGAATGTTTTTAGTCTACCAGAAATACTAGATGAATTTAGAAATCACTTTCACAAAATTAACCATAATAACATTAACATGGAACCTAAAGATAAAATAAAGGAGTTTATAACCACAAACATGAATAAAAAGCTTAATAAACAACAGATTAAACTATTGGACAAAAGTATTTCATATACAGAGGTTGTTAAATAAACAAGCTTAAATCAAACAAAGCACCGGGTAATGATGGTATTATACCAGAGATATATAAAATCCTTTCTAAAAGTACATATTCATTAATACATAAGGTTTTTATTTTGGCCCAAAATGAGCTAATAACCCCCCCCCCCCATCTTGGCAATATACATTTATTTCGCCAATTTTAAAACCTAATAAAGATCCAACTAGATGTACTTCATATCGACCCATCTCATTACTTAATGTTGATTATAAAATGTTTATGAGTATTTTTGCTGATAGATTGAAGACAATCATCCCTGGCATTATAGATATAGATCAGACAGGCTTCATTGTAAATAGAAATACTTTTGATAATATAAGGAGAACTCTAACATTAATTGATTTTGCAAATAGGAAAAAGAAAGATTTAACACTTATTAGTCTTGATATAAGTTCAGCATTTGATTCAGTAAGTTTACCTTACTGAAGTGCACAAACTTCTCAGATGCATTTGTAAATCTAATTGAGCATTTATACAAAGGAACATTGGCTTATATTAAGGTAGGAACATATGTCTCACAAAAAATACCCATTTTAAAGGTACAAAACAAGGGTGTCCACTCTCTCCACTATTATTCACTTTAATAATGGAGCCTTGGGCTAATTTGATCAGAAACAGTACTGACATAGAGGGTTTTGAAATAGATGAAAATACAACATCTAAAATTCAACTTTTTGCAGATGATGTTCTAATTACATCAGCAGGATCTAACTCTTCTATGCAGTCTCTATTTGATAAAATGATGAATTTTAAAAGTATTTCTGGTTTAATATTCAATGAAGAAAAAACTAAAATACTACCTATATATACACGAAAAAATATTCTCATTAGTGATTTTACTAAATATGTACCCAATTCAGGTTAGATAACTTATTTAGGTATAATATTATCTAAAGATATTAAATCTATTATATATAATAATTATAATACCTGTTTTCTTAATATACAAAATCTTTTAATACCTGGAATAATATGTTTTTACTATGGAAGAGAGACTTACAATTATTAAAATGATAATATTCCCCAAGATTTTATACTTAATACAATCAATAATACTTCCACCTACAAAAATAATTATCAAAATACTGAATACACTAATGTTAAATTTCCTATGGGCACCTAATAGACTTAGGATTGCATTAAAGAAACATACTAATAGCTGGTCTCAAGGGGGTATTTCTTTTCCAGACTTTAATTTATATACTATCTCTTCTATTGTAAAAGTTATTACTTTATTAATAGATCAGTCATATGTTGCAAAATGGAAAGATTACTGGGAGCTAATTAGTATGCACTTCATGAAAATCTCCTTAACACATAAAAATATGATTGTAAATAACTCCATGTTATGGTTACTAAAGGAATTTTGTACTTCACCTATTACACCTAAACATATAGTTAGTTACCCATTAAACATTATTATTAGCTATCGTAACTTTATATTCATGCATCCTAAATATAGGGAATTGAATTTTATTATATTCCCTATAATGTATACTCGGGGTATGCTTTTGTCATCTACTTCTGAAGGAACCCATTTAGCTATAGATAATGATCTAAAGTACTGGTATCAGTTGATATCTGATAATAAAGTTAAAAATCTAGATTTCTTAAAACAAGAATTTGATCTAAGAGAAACTTGCTGGTTAGAGGTTCGGACCTTCAGACAACATCTCATTGATAAAATAGATCTAATGTCTATAACAGTTAAATAATCTATTCCAACACTGATTGATTACTTGATATTAAATTTACAACATAAAGTTTCTGATAAAGGAAAGCTTTCATACATACATAAAATTATCAGACAAGAAACTTTTTACAGTGTAGATACCTACTGGAATTATTTCACTTCCATTAATGGGGACCCACCAAATCAACAAGATAAACAATATATATTGGAATCTGCCTACAAAACTACGTCTTCCATTGTCTGGAGACTTTTTACATGGAAATTTTTACATAGATCTTTTTATACACCTTTGATGATGAATAAAATAAATAATAAAGATAATCTATGTAAAAGATGTAATGCAGAAATTAATGCTGACTGGGCTCATATGTTTTATGACTGTATAAAATTGAAAGAATATTGGAAGTCAATTAATGAATTTTTGCAGGCTCTTTTTACAGATAATTTCATTATTTCTAAATCTCTTATATTATTTAACACACCTGTACCTCAAAGTGTTAAAAAGATTAAGCTTCCCTTGTTATGGTCTATTCTAGCAGTGGCTAGGAAAATAATAACCAGAAATTGGATTTCAGATACACCTCCTTCGTTCAATGAATTTAAAAATGTTATGAATATAGTGTGCCATATGGAAATAAACACAATAAGGTCAAGAACAACTAGAAAAACATCTTATTATATTGTATGGGATAATTTACAAAACCTGTTAAAAAAATCTTAACTTCAGTAGCATGGTATTTTAGTTTAATAAATTGATCTGATTGTAGTGGATGTCTTTGTAAATACTTTGGTTGTTTTGTTGAATGTTATAATCATATCTATTTTAATTACTTGTATAAAATTGTTATGATATTTCTCTTGTATGTTAAAACAATAAACTTGTTTTAAAAAAAAAAAGAATGCATGGATCATGCAATCCCAAATAAAACCAAGACCCATTCCCCCAAAGGCAGGCGCCTGGTCTGGTGGACCCCAGCCATAAACAAACTTTACAACAGGAGGAGGAAGCTACTACATGACAGAGCAAAATCCCCAAAAGGGAAGGCATCTCTGATCAGTACTAGCAAAAAACTACGATCACTCATAAAATCATCCAAGGCCAACTTTGAGAGAAAAATCGCAAAAGACACAAAAGACAATCACAAGGCCTTCTTTAGCTATGTTAGAAACCTGGGTGGAAACTCCCAGATATTCTCAGAGTTAGTCCAAAATGACACAAAATACACTGAACCCACTGACATTGCCAACATTCTGGCAGACAGGTTCAGTGCAAATTTCTCCTCCCCCCCAAAAGGAGAAATAACTTTCCCAGCAGAGTGTAGCCTCCCTAACATCTCAGATGCCCAGGTGAGAGCCGCCCTCTCTAAAGCTAAAAACACAGCATCAATGGGACCGGACGGTGTCCCGGGCTGTGTGCTACATGAACTCCAAGAGGAACTAAACCCACACATAAGGCTGCTGTTTAATCTTAGCCTTACTACAGGATACGTACCCAAAGAGTGGCGTACGGCAACAGTGGTCCCACTTCACAAAGGCGGTGCTTCTACGGACCCCATAAGCTTGACGAGCCTGGTCTGTAAAGCTATGGAGAGGATCATTATGGAACTCATAAACAAAGACATTGGGGACCTACAGACATTGGATCCTACCCAATTTGGCTTTGTCAAGGGCAGATCCTGCCTTTTGAACTTGGTCGCCTTTTTTGAAACAGTCACTAAGGCCATTGATGAGGGCAAGGCAGTTCACACAGCCTACCTTGACCTTGCAAAAGCCTTTGACACAATACCCCACTCAGGCATCATAGACAAACTCACCAGCTTAAATGTAAACCCATATGTCACAAGATGGGTTGCAAACTGGCTCAAGGACAGAACCCACAGGGTCAGAGTTGCTGGAGCTATGTCAGACTCTAAGCCAGTCACAAGCGGTGTCCTACAGCGCTCAGTCCTGGGACCCCTCTTGTTCGGCATTTATTTTTCCGAGGTACAGGCAAACATAGGAGGATTGTGGCTGACAAAGTTCGCAGATGACTGCAAACTGGGCGCCATAATTGATACTCCAGCAGACACAAACATCCTTCAGAGAGGCCTCATAGAAACGGATAATTGGTGCCAGAGCCATGGCCTTAAGCTGAACGCCAAAAAATGTATAGTCATACCCTTTGGGAAAAACAAGGTACCCACAAATTACCACATAGGTGGTAATCCATTAAGTACGAAAGAGGTAATCAGGGACCTAGGGACCCAGGTTGACAGTAACCTCTCATTTGACACTCACATTGCCAAAGTGGTTAGGAAGACCTTCTATATTGCCCACCTTATCATGAAGGGTTTCACATCTAGATCAAGAGAGGTCATTGTGCCCCTGTACTCTTCTCTTATCAGGCCAATGATTGAGTACAATGCCCCATTTGGGATGTATCTCACCCGACACCTGCAGCAGTTGAAAAGACCCCAAAAGTTCCTCACCAAGAGGATAAAGGGTCTTAAACATATGTCATATGCTGCCTGACTGAAAAAACTCCAGCTCTATTCAGTCGCATACCGCCTACTCAGAGGTGACCTGTGCCTGACGTACAAGGCCATGTCCAATCCAGAATTAATGGACATGCTCCACCTCAGAAAATCCAAATCCATCAGAGCCACGAAAGTAAGAGACTTAAACCTCAACACAGAAATAAATAGGACATGCTGGAGGGACAGATTCATAACCCAGAGTCTCCCTACACTCTGGAATAGAATCCCAGTCCATGTTAGGCAGAGCCCCTCACTGATTCTATTCAAGAGAAATCTTGACGAGTGGATGGGAGATCATAGGTTTACCCCGGGGGTCATCTCTGTGTCACTACTAGACAGAGGCACAGTAAACTAAACCCTAAAAGGGCATAGTATTCTCATCCTAAGGGGTGGTGAAAGCCACACACACTCTGGCTAGGCTTATAAATGCCCTAGGACAGATAGCCTAGTACGAACCTATGAACCTAGTAGATCGCCTATCTTTACGATCCTTCTGGTTGGGGTGGGCAGAGCAGAGTGAGGGATAACAACAGGTGAAGAGTTCCTGGGAAAGAAGAAGGAGAGATATATTGCTAGGTATTAGAATTAAATCACAAAGCAAGATCTGCGTACATGCTACAAATAGTACAAAGCATCTATACTTAAAATCACTGTTGAGCTTTAGATTGATTCAGGCAGAGTAGGGTATGTTATAAAATAAAGCACATGTTCGTTGATGTCTAGTTTAACCAATAGCTAAGGCAAAGTACACCTTACGAGCGTGCAATAGTTATAGCTCAACAATAGCACTTAGTTAACACATTAAACAATCTTCCTATAGATGTTATCAGTTAGTGCAGAAATCTGAACAAGGCAAAAAAGGCAAATTCACCTTACAAGTATGCAATAGTTATAGCTCAACAATAGCGCTTAGTTAACACATTAAACAGTCTTCCTATAGATGTTAGCAGTTAGTGCAGAAATCTGAACAAGAAAGAAGGCTTTCAATGCAAAAAATGAAAAAAAAACACTGGATATGACTAGTTGCACATTACTCCCATCAGCTATCAGATTCTGAAAAACCATAGTGTATAGTTTTTTGCTAACAAATGCTGTTTTTTAGGAAGCAGCAGCAGAAGAGCAAAACGAAAAACAACATTGTATAGTTCTACGACAGCAAACGCTGTCTTTTAAGAAGCAGCAGCAATTAAATCACACTGCGTAGTTACTGTACAAGTTCCATGACCTCAATTATACCAATAGCTTTTCTATTAGTGGTGATTTGCAATGTTTATAGGTTACAGTCGTCTGTATTTCTGTAATATGACTACGCTAGATTTGCAATAATTATATGTTCCATAGTTCGCATTTATTACTAGTACCAATTACGATGTCCCACGGCTTTAATATCTTACGTTAGAGGACTAGCTTGACTAGCCTGGGCCATAATAATAATATAATATTCACAATAGAGTATAACATTCACAGAAATAAAACTTACCGCCGCCGCTGGGATCCGCAAGCACTAGCAGAGAAATATACAAGAAGAAATAAATGGAGCGAGTCTGAGAAGTTTTAAAACCTCGCTTCCATGGATTGGGTTGCTAGGGGATATTGCTTTTGATTGGTTTATCTCCTGCCTCGTGGTGAGTTAGCCAGACCTCAGGACTGCAGAGCCAATCTGTGGGTTCTGTTCAGGGCAGGGAAGGCATGGAGCACAAAAAGGATTTGAATGCAAAAAAGCCAGTTAATTTTAACAAGCTATCTCTTGCCCATAGGTTTGTGATTGCTATTTTGCAAGATGTAGGAGAGGGGCCTTAGCGCCTATTGCCAGTGCTGCAGATACCCTAGCGGGACACTGTCTGATGTTCCATACATAAAGAAAAAAAGAATATTAAGTGGTTAACAACCTTGTCTATTTTGTACTACAGACAAAGTAGTCTGCTTTTCAGTTCAAATTCTCAAATGGAAGATCACCTATCTTTACGATCCTTCTGGTTGGGGTGGGCAGAGCAGAGTGAGGGATAAGAACAGGTGAAGAGTTCTTTGTCTATTCTGTACTACAGACAAAGTAGTCTGCTTTTCAGTTCAAGTTCTGAAATGGAAGATCGCCTATCTTTACAATCCCTCTGGTTGGGGTGGGCAGAGCAGAGTGAGGGATAAGAACAGGTGAAGAGTTCCGCCGCCGCTGGGATCACAGGAAATATTTAAAACAACATTGCAGGACAGTCTCCAATAAATAAAGAAAAATATCTAAACTAATCTTTGCTATATTCCTAACTGTAGTTAAGAGAATTATACTATTCCCTAGTACACTTACTTAATTAAAGCAAGGCAGATGTGGTGAATGGTTCTTGTCAGGTCCAAGAAAGAATACAGAGTGCTCTGTCTATCTAAGAGACTTCTTAAACAAATATCTCAAATATTGCTGCTGGGGTAGCTTGCAGAATGACATAAGTTCTTGTCATCTGACCTTAATTCCCAGATGAGACCCCCCCCCCACTGGTGGGACCTGGCAGTATTTAGTATCCACCTGTGAAAATGCATAGACCTCAGATCTTTGGCAGATGCTGGGAGTCATAAAACAATTACATTCCTCCACATTTCAAGACTAGTAATTATTTCACCCTAAAAACAATACACAACTGAAAGATACCATCTTTTATTGTGTAGCCATGAAGTAATTTAATTTCAGCTATTTTTCCTGAAGTTAACCTCCTGCTTTCCAGTTTCCACTGATAAAATATATGCATTTAAACAGTTGCAGTAGTGCATGTACATTTCTGTTCTGTTCCAGTAGGGGACACTGTGGTTACATTTCAAACTGCACTTTAAAAAAAACTTTTCAACACAGTTTGATATACATATGACATACAGGTCTAATACAGTTGTAACACAAGCATCTTATATAAATCATGTTGATATTCGCAAATGACATATAATTATTTACAAAATTCTAGTTAGCTGTGCTGGCAGTATCCCCGTTTGTCAAATCCCAATACACTAAAATTCTCCTGGGAGGAAAAAACCTTAATCCTGGCCCCACCTATCACAAACAACATTAAGACAATTCTCTTGCGCACACTACTTTTAACCCCACAATGATCAGCCCCAAGTCTTGGTAATCTAATTTGCCTCCATAAGTATCATAAGCGTAAGAAATAAAACTACTAAAATACATTCCTGGATTACCCAACACAAGCCTGATATTCTCTTTGTAACCGAAACTTGGTTTAAACCATACATAAACATCTCTGAAATTGCAACCCCCCCCCCCCCCCCAGCTATAATATCATCTGTAATAACCATATAAAGAAAAAAGGTGGTGGCATTGCTTTGATATTTCCCATCAACTACCACATTTCTCCCTACAACAAACTAGTACCAAAATTCAGTTTAGTTGAGCTTCTTATTACTTACCCTGAAAATAAACAAATATGTATTGCTGTCCTTTACATTCCTCCTGGCGACAATACAGCCTCGCTGGAAGATATCCTACATTGGATATCTTTAACAATTCCACATGAAAAAATATTTTCTAGGTGATGTTGATGTCAGTTGGTTGGACATAACCACTACCTCCCCTACATCTAGCATGAACGTATATGGTTTTACACAACTACTTAGTAACCCCACACATTGTGACAAGGCTTCAAATTCCTAATTAGATTGGACCCTAGTGTCAGTCCCTAGAAAATTCACTACCACAGGTACAGCGTTAGACCCTGTCAACAACCATCTCCCAATCTATATGGGTCTATATTATATAGACGAAATTTCAAAATCTCGTATGCTCATATGAGCGGAAATGCAGGAAATCGAAAACGCTATTGTGGGGGGCTGCACCCCCCACACCCCCCGCTAAATATATATTCCAACTCCAGGATTGCACTACACTGAGGAAAGGGCAAATTTTCCCGTCTTCACTGTACTGCGATCTCACAATAGCGATTATGAAGAATAGCATTTTCGACTTCTAAGCCATTCGAGATTTTGATTTTTCGTCGATCTAATAGGGACCCATGTATACAACCAGACATCTCACAGATCCACTTAAACATCATGTTTATACAACAACATGCACACTGTCCAAGTTTAACCAAGAAATATTTATTACTACCCTATCATGTTTTAACTGCAACATCCTAAAATCCTCCCCTTATGTAATGATGTAAGTGAATTCAGTGCAGCTTTCCTTAATAGCCTTGTATCTCCTAGAAGAAAGAGACTAAAAACAAATAATGCAGTTTGGCTAGCCAGCAAAGTAGAATGCTAATGTAGGATACTGAAAAAGCAAGCAACGAATGGCAAAAATATAAAACGCCACAATATATTTAAAGCTTCCGAATGCTCTGCAACTGTACTAAAAGCAAATACATGAAGACAAAAAAAATACTACAACTTTCAGAATAATAGTGAATACAACATCCAAAATTCTGTTCAGCCAAATATTCAACCCTAAACCCTCTCCCAGTAACTCACAACTGAGACTGCAGTTGAATTTAGTTCTTTTTTCACAGATGGTAAAGCATCTCTAACTAAGGATTCCCTAACATCCAATCCCAGTCCTGCCCAACAGTCACATGTCACCATATTAACTTTTACCCTCACACCTGTGTCCACATCCTCTATAAAACTAAACTCAAACCATGCTCTACTTCAACTGATGACCTTCTAAGTGAGTACCATAAAGTAAAACAGCTGATAGCATTGTCTATCCTGTCTCAATCTTTATAAATTGGTCAATCGAGGAATATCATATTCCCTCTCTCTGGAAAAAGTCAGACATTATCCGTGTACAAAAATGAGGAAATTCAGCAGGTATTACTAACTTTATACGTATAGCAACCTTTATCCTCTTTCTCCAAAATACTTGAAAAATATATTCAAAAATAATTGCTCGACTGTCTCCTGCAGCAAGAACTCCTATCCCCAACACAACATTGCTTTCATCCCTCCCGTAGCACTAACAGTGCACTTCTAACCTTTAGAGATACTGTCAATAAAGCTAGAGATAATGGCAAACTAGGCTTCTTCTTATTTCTAGACTTGTCTAAAGCCTTTGACAAAGTTTGTCACATCAAACATTTACTTCAAATGCCCTCACTAGGTTTATCTCAGCCCACCTTTTTGTGGTTCAAAAGCTATCTTTCCAGTAGGTGTCATTCAGTAAAATGGTGCTCCATCGTCTCTCCATACTTTCCATTCACCACCAGTGTACCACAAAGCTGTATCTTTTGTTTCCTCTTTAATATTTTCATTAATACCCACCAAACATAAACACAACAGGCCTCCCTAATATAATACACAGATGACTCCACACTCATATGCACATCTGAACACCTGGCATATCTCCAAAAAAAATTACTCAGGAAGCTTTAACAGCTGCTGAAACAAAGCTTTGTAACTCTCAACTCATGCCCACCCCCCCCCAAAAAAAAAAAAAAAAAACAACTACTTTTCCACCAAATCTTATCTCTCATTTAAAAACAAAATTTAAAATCCTCTTAATAATACAACCATTGATGTCACTTGTCATAGCAAATTTATTAGGGATGATAGTGGATGATCATCTTAAATTTGACTTGTGTATACAAAATTGTATAAAACAAATTCACCAAAAACTATGGATGCTTTACAGAGCCAAAAACATTCTTACCAGTGCATCTAAAACTACAATTGCCACGACTTACCTTCTGCCCTCATTACGTTAAGGATCTCCCATCCTTACTAACCTCTAGATATCACAAAAAACAAAACTTGAACAATGCTATTGTAAAGTAGCTAAATCTGCAGCAAATATCCCTTTCAGAACCCACCACTGTATAACACTAAAAAACATAAATTGGTTAGAACTACCCAATCAACTAACATATAAACAGCTTCTTAGATGTAAAGGTAAACTTCTCCCCTTACCCATAATACACCTCCACTGATTTCCATCCCCAGATCTCATTTGCCGCGAATTGCTTCAGCATCGTGTCTCTTGAGCTCCAACTAGTCAGTGGGTAAAACCTATCGTGAGTAACTAATTTTCTTCAATTTTCTGTCAGTTAGTGTTAGTATAGGTCTCCTTTCTCCTCCCCTCGCTTGGTGCATCACATTTTAGTGTTTTAGGTTAGTTAGAGAAGTTTGTACTGTGGTGTAGTTGTAGCTTCCCCTCCCCCCTCAGTGTTTTTCTGTATGTGAGTGTGTGTGTGTGTGTGTGTGTGTGTGTGTGTGTGTGTGTGTGTGTGTGTGTGTGTGTGTGTGTGTGTGTGTGTGAGTGTGTATTAGTTAGAAAGAAACTGCCTGTTTTTTATTAAGGTTATCTTTCTAATAAATAGTATGGCTGAAAAACTTGTTTTCAAGCGCTGCACAGAATGTGGCCATAAGTTATCCTGAGTGGATGGCCACACTCTGTGTGTTTTGTGCTTGGGCGTGGCCCACCTGAGTGTGGACTGTAGCATATGTGCAGGCTTCAACCCCCATTCCCTTAAAGATAGGAAGGCCAAGTTGGCCCTCAAAGGCCTTCTTCCTCCTTCAGACTCTGTTTCCTCGTCTCTGGCTTCGGTCACAGTGGCTGCTGTGGCCGCCTCTCCCTCCTCTCTTCCTCTGGCTTCTCCTCCCTCCCAGGCTGGGACTCAACCTCCTGTACCAAAGCCTGTGGTAGCGGAGCAGAAAAGAGGTAGAGAGAGGGAGAGAGAGTCAAAGATGAGGGAAAAGAGAAAGAGGTCTCCAGACCTCGGTTCTCCAACTAAGACACCATAGATCCGTGACTCCCCTCGGCTCCGATCTCCGAGGTTCTCCCTGGAGCCGGAGGAGACACATCCAGCTTCTCGGGCCTCGGTGCCCCAACGCGCCAGGTTGGAGTTTGTAGCCTCATCATGGTCCACCTGCTCGTTGCCTGACATGGATCTGCATAAAATGATGAGGCGATTTATCTGTACACAGATCCAGATGGGGGTCTTGCCAGCCCCCCTCCCTCAGGAGGGAGAGCTCGCTTCCCTTTTTTCAACCTATATCTCCTTCTCTGATCTGACCTTCATGTTCGGAGTACTCGAATTCGAGGTTGGCTTTGGTGAGGGGGTCTGCGCCGATAATACCTGCTTCCGCAATGCTGACAGCTGCCTGGAGCGTTTTGGATCCGACCAGCTCAGCCAGAGCTTGGGTGTCAGATCTGAGGGAGTGGAACTTTTTTCATTGGCTCTGACTTTGTCAGGCCAGGTTTCCTCCCTCGGAGCTCCGTCCACCTCGGGCCCGGCTCTGATTCTCTCGTCAGACCCAGGGAGACTGGCCTCCTTATTGGTTTCTCAGGAGGTTCGCTCTCCTTTGGCGTTAAATGTGGTAGAAAGAGTTCTCTCTGCCGAATCGAGAGCTCTGACCGCCCCCTCGGACTCCTCTCAGACCCCCTTGGCTCTGACTTCGGTCCCCAGCATTTTACCAGAGAGACAGCCCATGCTCAAAGAGCCCCAGATGGTTCCCCCTGAGGAACAAGTGGCTTGCCAGCTCCCCCCGGAGAACCCCACCGGAGAGGTACTTTGCAAGCATATGTGCAAAGGAGGGACTTGGACTCCCCCGAGTCCCTCAATGAGGACACAGACTTAGATGATGGAGAGTGTTCCCCTAGGTCACCTCCTGAGGATGTCTACTTTGGAGACATCATGAAGATCCAGCGCCAACGGGGAGGTTGATCAGCCCCCAAACCTTCTTTTGATGAGTCTGTGTTCCTGGAGGCTTTCGGCATGGGCCCATGTACTTCCTGGGTGCCCCCTCCTGCGGATCCTGTGGTAGATCTGGTCACCTCGCAGGCATGGAAGGAACCGGACACCATGGACCCTATCCCAAAAAGACCTGACAAGATCCTAAGCCCCCCCCATAGACAGGCCAGCTTGGAATAAGTGCCCCCCCCCCGTAGACGCCATGGTGGTAGCCACTAAATGGAACTTCCTCAGGAGAGTTCCTCGGTCCATCCTCCTGACAGAGAGTCTTGGATGATGGACCGCCTAGGGAAGCGGGTGTACGCTTCAGCTACCTTTTCAATTAGGGTGCTGAACTACTTGGCCCATGTCATCAGACTCCAAAGCGACCTGGTAAAGCAGCTGAAGGAGTCTCCCCCCAAGTCCATGTTGCAGGAGGACAAGGCTTCATTCTCCACGAGGATGGCCACTTTAAAAGCAGTATCTAACACGTCCATACAACTCCTCTCCCATGCTATGTAAGTAGCAGCTAGGGCGGCTGGGTCTGGCGTGTCCATGAGGGACAATGCCTGGCTCAGGTTATGTCAATTTTCCGAACCCTTCAAGGCATCTTTTGCCAATGCCCCTTATGACGGCTCTAGTCCAGAGTGAGAAAGATGGGAAGACACTGTTTGTCATCGGGATCCGCTTCTCTAACCCTCAAATGTCCTTTTCTCGGAACCAGAGAGGGCAAAAGAAGATGTGGTTCTGGAAGTCACAGTATTCCCGGGACACTCAGGGCTCTTCTTCCACCAGAAGCAGAGGGGGACAGAATGGATGCCGGACCAGAGGCAGAGGGGGTCCGAGGAACCTTGGGTCTCGAGAACCTTTCTCAGACAAACCCAAGCAGCAACCCTGAGGGGTTGTCTGACTGCTCTACTCTGAGGCAGTTGGGGGCCGATTGTCCTTGCACCTAGCGGCATGGGAGTCCATAACAATGGATCGCTGGGGGCTTCAAATCATATCCAGAAGGTAATCTAACCCCCTTCATGGGTTCCCCCAAATCTCCCAGATACCTCCCAGATGTACCACCCACGCAAAGGGAGGCAGCAGCACAGGAAATTTCTAAGCTGCTAGGAAAATGAGCCATCGAAACCATCCCCCCAGATGAATCTGGATCGGGCTTCTACTCCAGGTTCTTGTTGGTGCCAAAGAAAATGGGGGACTTAAGGCCCATTCTGGACCTCTCTACCCTGAACCTTTCAGTTGCCATAGAGATGTTCCGGATGGTCACATTGCAGTCCATCATGCTGTACCTGCAAGAGAGCGACTGGATATGCTCGTTAGACCTCCAGGATGCTTACTATCACATAAAAATCCACAGAAGCTCCAGGAGGTTCCTCATCTTCTGGCTAGGAGTCAAGCATTACCAATTTCGAGCCCTACACTTTGGTCTCACCACAGCCCACAGGGTGCTTACCAGAGTGATGGTGGTGGTAGCGGCTCACCTGAGGCTACAGGGGATTCAGGTTTATCCATACCTGGATGATTAGCTCCTCACTGCACCCACCAGGCATCTACTCTCCCAAACCAGGGATTATTTCCTGACTCTTGTCTTGCATTTGGGGATCACAGTCAATGCATCCAAATCTCTCCTAGATCTTTTACAGGTGATAGACTACATTGGTGCCAGGATAGATACTCTTCAGTGCAAAATATTCCTGACCTCAGAGAGGTCTCCCTGATCTACCGTTCTCATCTTCCAACGGCGGAATCGGTGTTCAGGGCCTTAGGTTCGATGGCGGCAACCATAACTCTTCTCCCATGTGCTCGGTTATACATGAGAATTCTACAGTGGACTCTAGCTGTACAGTGGTCCCTATTGGAACTGCCATTGACATATCCCCTTCATGGGTTCCCCCAAATCTCCCAGATACCTCCCAGACATACCACCCACGCAAAGGGAGGCAGCAGCACAGGAAATTTCTAAGCTGCTAGGAAAACGAGCCATCGAAACCATCCCCCCAGATTAATCTGGATCGGGCTTCTACTCCAGGTTTTTTTTGGTGCCAAAGAAAATGGGGGACTTAAGGCCCATTCTGGACCTCTCTACCCTGAACCTGTCAGTTGCCATAGAGACATTCCGGATGATCACATTGCAGTCCATCATGCTGTACCTGCAAGAGAGCGACTGGATGTGCTCGTTAGACCTCCAGGATGCTTACTATCACATAAAAATCCACAGAAGCTCCAGGAGGTTCCTCCTCTTCTGGCTAGGAGTCCATCATTACCAGTTTTGGGCCCTGCACTTTGGTCTTACCACAGCCCACAGGGTGCTTACCAGAGTGATGGCGGTGGTAGCGGCTCACCTGAGGCTACAGGGGATTCAGGTTTATCCATGCCTGGACGATTGACTCCTCAGTGCACCCACCAGGCATCTACTCTCCCAAACCAGGGATTATTTCCTGACTCTCGTCCTGCATTTGGGGATCACAGTCAATGCATCCAAATCTCTCCTATATCCTTTACAGGTGATAGACTACATTGGTGCCAGGATAGATACTCTTCAGTGCAAAATATTCCTGACCTCAGAGAGAGTTCAAAACCTGAGGATGCATGTCTCCCTGATCTACCATTCTCATCTTCCAATGACGGAATCGGTGTTCAGGGCCTTAGGCTCGATGGCGGCAACCATAACTCTTCTCCCATGTGCTTGGTTATACATGAGAATTCTACAGTGGACTCTAGCTGTACAGTAGTCCCTATTGGAACTGCCATTGACATATCCCATTCAACTCAATCGAGTCTGTCGGTCGTCCCTCTTATGGTGGATGAGCTCTCCGGACATTATAGAGGGACAACCTTTTGTTCCAGCCCCAGCTCAAACCACAGGGGCCACACATGCCTCCCAACTTGGGTGGGGAGGGGCATTGTTCGGGCAGGACAGTTCAAGGCCTGTGGTCCCCCATAGAGACCAGCTTGCATGTAAATGTCCTAGAGATGAGTGCGGTCCTTCTAGCATTGCAGGTCCTTCATGCCTTTCTTCCTCTGGGGACGATTGCTATTCAGTCAGACAATATGTCAGTGGTCTGGTATATCAACAAACAGGGAGGGACCAGATCTTACCCCTTTTGTCGCGAGGCCATGAGAGTGTGGGAATGGGCGATCTCCACCAGTCGTTTCTCATCGCAACGCACATTCTGGGATGGTCCAACATCCTAGCGGACAGGCTAAGTCAGACCATTCTGATGCCTTAAGGGTGGTCTCTGAATCTGTCAGTAGCGGAACAGATCTTCAGCGAGTAGGGTCAACCTTGCTGCAATCTCTTCGCATCTCCTTCCAACGCAAAGTGCAGCAGGTTTTTCCCCTGCCACGGAGTCTCCCAGAGAAGCCCTAGTTCATGCTTGGCCTCCCGGTCTTCTATATGCTTACTCGCCAGTACCTATTATTCCAAGGTTGCTACAGAAAGCTCGTCGAGTGGGGAGCAAAGTGATCCTCGTTGCCCTGTTCTGGCCTTGCCAGGTATGGGTTCTCTTCCTTTGGTCTCATCTTCTGGCTCCGTCTTTGATCCTAGATCCCATTCAGGATTTAATTTCACACCCTTTGGGGGTGCCGCATCTGAATCTGGACAGCCTGAGGCTCACAGATTGCGTGCTTCAGTTCCTGTGATTGCTAGGACTCCTGGACTATCCTCCTCAGTTAGATCTGTTTTGGTGGCTGCTCTTAAGTCTTCGACCAGGAAGGTTTATTGCATCAAGTGGAAATGTTTTTACTTTTGGGCCTGTCAAAGGAGTTTAGACCCTTTCATGGCTCCTATTTCCGCCATTCTTGATTTTCTAGCTGGTATTTTTCAACACAGAGCTAGTTCTTCTACTGTTAAAGTTCAGTTGGCTGCCATCTCTCATTTTCATGTGGGTGAGAATTCTGCCTCTTTAGCCTCTTCCAGACTATGTAAAGCCTTTATCAAAGACACCTTTTTGTTACGCCCCCTGGTCAAAGATCCTGTTCCCCCATTGGACCTGACTATGGTTCTTCAAGCTCTGGTGGCTCCGCCTTTCGACCGTGCCACAGCTGCAGATTTGAAAATTTATCTTGGAAGACAGCTTTTCTGGTGGCTATTACCTCTGCAAAAAGCGTTGCACAGTTACAGGCCTTGTCTATCAAAATTCCTTACATGATTTTTCACAAAGATAGGGTTTCCCTTCAAACCAATCCATCCTTTCTTCCTAAGGTTGCATCACCAGTCAATATTAATCAGACCATCAATTTGCCTGTGTTTTTTCTTAATTTTACTAACAAGATGGAATATAAACTCCACATGTTGACTGTTATAGACAGTTACGATTCTGTTTATACAGGACAAAAAATTTCCGTAAATCTAATCAATTGTTTGTATCCTTCTATAAACCCTTTTTGGGGAAACCTATCTCCAAGGTCACTATAGCTAGATGGATTTTCTCATGCATCCTGCAGTTCTGTAAGGACAGAGGCATGGCTCCTCCAGGTCAGGTGAAAGCTCATTCCACTAGGTCTATGGCTACGTCTGTGGCCTTTTGGTCTAGAGTGTCTTTGGATGATATTTGTTCTGCAGCTACTTGGTCCTCATCTGATATGTTTATTTCTCATTACAAATTGGATTTGACTTTTAGATGGAGAGCATCCTTTGCTTCCACGGTGCTCCGGAATATCCTTCCATGAGGGTCTCCCAGGAGTTTTAGTAGCTGGGGACTCTGTCCCACAGGTTGAAGACCAAATGAAGTAAACTACTTCAGATAAAGAAGTTATGCACTCACCATAATGTTCCATCTGAGTAGCTGGACTTCATTTTGTCTTCAACCGTCCCTCCGTCCTTCCCCCAGACCTTGGCATATGCTCAGGCTATGGGCTGCAGTATAGGTCACAAGTAAATTTTTTCAGGTCGGGTTCTCAGTATAAGGTTCAGCAAACTCGATCTGGGGATGGAAGGCAGTGGAGGTGTATTGTGGGTAAGGGGAGGAGTTTGTAGCTCGGAGCTGATGCTAGTAAAAGTTGCTGGCTAGACGAATGAAGTACAACTACTCAGATGGAACGTTATGGTGAGTACATAACTTCCTTTTTTATGTAAATTTTAACACATTTAATTACATAGAATCAGTTAATTATTCCCAGAAAGAGTATGACGTGGCATACATGGTGTATCACTGGCTACACATCTCTATAAGATGTACAGGTCTCTTTAGTTTATGATGAAAGCGTTAATAGTTTCCTCATTTTGTGATGTAAAGCCTTACAAAGGCTAAAGACTCTCCAGAAGAAAGAGTGAAGTACTTTAATAAGTTAGTTACTGCATTGTTTTATGGAAGTGGTACTTCTGGTTAGCTTAGCTCCTGCATAGAAAAGTCAAAAGCAAAAGGTTTGTTTTCACAGGTGCGTGCTGTAATCAACACACACTTGTATTTAAATAGGTTATCACAGTCAAAATGCCACTGATAACTCATCAGGTCAAAGACAAGGCAGATAGGAATAGCATTTATTGTTTTCATTAGATGTTCTTTCTAGTGCGAAAAGGATCGATATGTCTCTACTTGTCCAAAAAGGGTGTTTTGTCAGTAAAGTGGAACAAGATTCCTTAGATGTTGATTTCAGCCATTTCCATCTCCTTCCTTTTCTCATGTTTTATTTATTTATTAAGTCAAACATTCATCAGAATGCATGGCATCACCAGCAAGAAAATTAAGAAACCAAGTGACAGTTTATGCACACAGCATTGTTTGCATTCTGAACTTAACAGATACCCCGTCATTCATAAGTGTTTCCTGTTCTGACAGTCCTGACCTTTGTGAAGCATAAGACTAGACACTGTGTGGATGTAAGGTTCAGAAACTGGAAGGGATGAAGCAGAGAAATTTCATATTATGCCAGCATGCATTGCTGAACAGGCAGATTTCCTTTGCACAGCTTAGTGAGGTATTTGGTTAGCGGTGGGGATATGAAGGAAAATATGGTATTATCTAACAAATTCTTACAGACAAAAGGGAAGTTTATATCTTCCTTTTTAAAAGTCTTATATTTAAGTAATCTTTAATGGCCTCCATAGTGTTATTATATTAAATAAGCCAGAGCTATAACTCTTGAGAATAGTCAGCCTTATATGGCAGTGATATGCTGCTGTGTTTGTTTCTGTACACTGGTAATCTGTTTTGCAGCATGCGCACATGTCTGTGTGTGTGTGTGTGTGTGTGTGTGTGTGTGTGTGTGTGTTTGTGTGTGTGTGTGTGTGTGTGCACGTGGTCTATCACAAGGTGCTACAGAAACTGTGTGCTATTGCTGTATCAGCTCATGTCTCACTGGCATTAAATCAATCTGCAAAATAAAAGAAAATTGCAGTGAATAGTTCAGAACAGGTTGCTATGTTAATAGATCTGATTACCCAGTAGCTTGAAATTGCACATAATGTAACAGGGAATAACACTGTACTAACTGGAAGTCATCATGTATTGATTGCCACATACAGTTATGAGCTTTTGTTATCCTAGCCAACATTAAAATTGTTATAAAGAGTAACCCACTGGAGAGTCACACAACCATGGACTGAATTTAAACTGTAAAGGTGCTTATCCTGCAGAAGAAAGGTGCCATCCACAAACCATAGATCAGATGTAGACAAATCCCACAGATTCTCACCCCTAGTTGTTGTTTGTCTTTCGGCTTTTCCCGGTAAGGGGTCGCCACAGCAGAACTCCGGTTCGCTAATGATTGGCAGGAGATTTTTATGAAACGCCGAGGCGCCAGCTTGATGCCCAACCTTCAACGAAGGCATGCCCATTTACGCACGCATGTCTTTTGACTCACCCCTAATGAGGACCAATATTAGTACCCCCATTCATAACATGGCAATGTACGTATTCCACAGAGTGCATTAACCTTCTCACTAGCTTGATGTCATTGATGGATGGCAGACAGGATAACTATTCTGATAGCCCCTTATGCCTGATCCTGGGCACACTCTAACATACTGTCTTCTTTGAAGGTAGAGCCACAGGTTTATCCTCTAACATTTCAGACAAAGGGCTTCTCTGACCACCACGCAGGATACTCAGTGGAATGATGCGCCATTGTAGTTATTTCATGGCCACATCCGTCTACTGTGGTAGGATCCTGCATATGTGGGTGAAGAGTAATCACAGGGACAACACAATGCTTGTAGCTCTGTTTCATCCTTTCTCTGCAACCCTAGTACTGCTAGCTATTAGTCTCCCTTTCCAGTGCATATAGATTGCCTTCACTGCACAAAAGAGGTTTCCCCCTGTGAGACTCGACATGTCCATAAACTGAAGCCAGTACACTAGGTGCCACATTGGCTACACTAGGTACCACATTGGTTATTGTCAGATCCTATTCCTCAGTATCTTTATTTGCTACCCAAGATACACAAGGATCCTATATGTCCTCCTGGCAGACCTATTGTTTCAGGCAGGGGCTCCCTTACGGAGCCATTGTCTGCATTTTTGACTTATTATCTCAAACCTTTATTGCCATCGGTCCGGTCCAGACTCAAAGATACTACTGAATTCCTTGGATACTCAGTTGGAATCGGACTGGTGGCTTTGCACTATGGGTGTTACCTCCCTCTATACTAGTATTCCACATGAGGCTGGTATCACAGCCATAGCATTTTGGTTGGATCAATCTCAACTTTATAATACAGGATTTAACAATTTTCTGATTAAAATGGTTGCATATGTATTAACTAAAAATGTTTTTTTCTTTGAGGGCCAGCCATATTGGCAAACAAGGGGGACGGCCATGGGAGCGTCTTTCGCCCCAATTTATGCAGACCTTTTCATGGGTTTTTTTGAGCAAATATACATATATGACACTTGTAACAACAAATATTTGGCTGAATTGGACATTTGGAGGAGATATCTAGATGATTGTTGGATGGTGTGGCGGGGTGATGTACTTTTGGCTCAGGAGTTTGTTAAATATCTGAATAATAATCCATGGGGTATCCATTTCACCTTGGATATGCAATATTAAGAGATTGTTTTTCTAGATGTCATGATAACTCGACAAATTGATCACACCCTGGCCACTAGAGTGCATAGAAAATTTCCACAATATAACACTCTTTTACATGACTCTAGCAACCACCCCCGTCACATCATCAACAACATCCCCAAATCACAATTTATACGTACTAAATATATTTGCTCATCCATCAAATCCAACGAAGAATGCCAACAGGATCTCTGTGACAGATTCAAACATAGAGGATATAACGGATCCTATATCCAACAAGCTATCAATCAGGTTAAACAGATGCCTCGATCAGAGCTCCTAAAGTATAAAAATGAACAAGATGCCTCCAATACCTCAAGAAATGAACCCATCAGATTTACAACTACTTTTGGGAGCAATACATCTTGGTTTAGGGATATAGTTAACAACCATTGGGGAATATTACGGACACAAGAATTTTTGTCGGATATTCTACCAGAACAATGTGCATTTTCATATCGTAAAGGCCGAACAATTAATTCATATCTGACACATTATAAAAAATTTCATCCAACCACATCTGTACAAACTACATTATTTGGAGACCCACTTATTGGTTCATTCCCTTGTGGTCATTGTAGCGCATGTAAATATATGGCCAAAAGCAAAGAATTTAGCAGTTCCAACACCTCACGAATATTTCAGATCAGGGTGTTTGGTAATTGCAGCACAGATTGGGTAGTATATTTAGCCACCTGTACATGCTTTTCATTCTATGTAGGTCAAACTTCTAGACCACTGAGATTCCGAATCAGTGAACATCTTAGTGCCATTAAAACAAAGAAATTAACTAATGCTTTATACAAACATACTTTAACACACAAGACGGCACATTTTCAATTTGTTATTGTTGACAAAATTCAGTTACCTAGGATTTCCAAAGCTGGCTGGCATGATAAGCTTAATAAAATGGAATCCTTATGGAACACGAGGTTAGGTGCTTTGTTTAAACCTGGCCTAAATGAATATTAATAGGGATTCATGCTGGCTGTGCAACTGTTTTATCAGATTCAGACTAATATATGAATTTGATATATGTATTTGGTGACATGATTCCTTATATATATATATATATATATATATATATATATATATATATATATATATATATATATATTTATGTTTATGAAAAAAAATATATATTTATCTTTTGCTTTTGTTTATCATGATTTTATATTTGTTAAATTTTATTGTGCTTACACCTTTAAAAAGTTTTCACTATATAAGGCCCATGGGAATGCACCATTTTTTCAAACCTTTTCATTCTGCACTGAAGAAGGCCATTGTTAGGCCGAAACCGGTTTGCAATGTTTGATTTTATTTTGCCACATTAAAGATATTTATCTGCTTGCCATCTACCTTGTGCTGGCTCGTTTTGTGTGGATTGATGCTATTTGGTTGAGCCCTGCACTCGATCCACCGTGCGTGAATTTGGTTTGCTCCACATTGGTTACTGCAGCATTGCCACTGTCATCAGCCATTGTGTCACTGTGAACATAGTGCACCTTTTGGGTTTAATGAGTGAGTTGAGCATAACTAGCACTCTGTAAGCCTCCTCCACTTCACACATCTTGATGGCCATACTGTACTTGTAATTACATTACAACCTCTCAAGGTCAGCATGTGTGATCCCAGGAGAGTGTTCTAGCTAGTAGGCACCTCACTAACACCGAGTGCATAACAGCATTCAGAGAAATATATGCCACAGGTGTTATAGTAATAAGCACAGATAGTGTTATCAGCTATCTTTTAATTTTTGGTATTGTTGTGTAAATGTACTTGTGTTTGCCACTGAGGTCAGGATGATACACACAGTGTACTACTCAGACCAATGTCATTCCTCACAGTTATGCAGATTGCCCTGGCTCAGCATTAGAAAGTAATATGAATAGTGTGGCAGTATTCCAGTCATCCCAGTTGGTTTCAGCAGGTGCACGTTTTCAGTATACTGTACAGTACTGTATGTGAATTCCTCAACCTGTTCAGGAAATGCATTTCTACTACCTTGCATCTAACATGGCAAGTAGTTGCAGCAGCAGTATGTGGGTACACTCCCCAACACTGTGATCAGTCACTGTCAACCACAACATGTGCGGCAGTTGACCATGGCATACACACCAGCTGCTATATAACCAAATGTACCTACGATAATAGCATTTGTACCCATATATAAAATTTATTTGTATTCCAATCAGTTTGCAGACCATTTCAAGCCTAGCCAAAAACCCAATTCAAAAGTTACCTCTAGTTTCAAGGAGGGCAAGGTAAGATAGACGGGGATAATTTGAGGCTTCCCATTCAGTTATTTAGGTTTAGCTTAAAGGTGACAAGAGTGGTAATTTGCTTGACATGTAGTGGAAGTTTGTTCCAGAAGTGAGGGATACATTAGGATATGATTCTATCATGCCAGTGTGTTTTATTAATATCTTGATGAAAGTTTTTTTTTTATTTCCTTTGACCAAGCATTTGAGGCTCCATTAGTTCTGGGAAGGAAGAGGAGGTCAAATAGTGTTAGATCTTTTATTGCTCAAAAGACTAGACACAAATTTCTGTACAGTGGAGTCTGTAAGAGACCAAGTACAGAGAAAGTGCTGCCATTCTGTCCTGTAGCTAAGATTTTTTTATCTTTTTTGTTATGAATCTCTGTTCAAGTTGTGTGGTATGTTTAGACAAATGCATGCCAAAAAGTGCATTATATGCAATAATGGGTCTGATAAGATAAAAGTAAAGGGGAATTATGACTTCATAGGATCTAGTGGAGATGCCTTTAGAAATTAGACTGGGTCAGCTAAAATGCCTTCCAGACTGCTGTGTGACAAGATGGTCAAATTGTAAGAAATTATCAACAACAGTGCCTAGGTCCCGTATAAACAGTGTCTGGTAGGAGTGGTGTATCTCCTAAATGGTAAGTGAAACTGTTTTGATTACCAAAATGAACTGTGCTACGTTTTGTTTTTACATTCAATTTGAGACCATTGTCCCTGCACCAATTGTAAACAGGGTCTAACCCATGTTGGAGCAGCTGTGAAATCAGTTCAAGACTGAATAACAGCACCCACTTTAGAGTCATCTGCAAACTTAGTTACCCATTGGCCAAGAGGGCTGGCTTGAAGGTCTAAAAATATACAACAAAGGCCCAAAACTGAACCCTGTTGTACACATCTGGTAACTTTTTGCTTTTAGAAGTGGCATTCGTGACTCTAACCCCATGGATTCTGTCAGGCAACCAGTTTGCTCTCCATTGAACAGTATAATTATTTATATTCAGATTTATACGTCTGTCAGTAATGCTTACATGGGAAATAGTGTCAAAGACCTTGGCTAGGTCTAGATATTCTGGATGCACTGCATAACTGCTATCCACTGCTTCAGGTACTTTCTCAGAGAAATTTATGAGGTTAAAGGGGTAAGACTTTCCTTTGACAAAGCCAAATTGACGACTCTCCGGCTGACACAGACATCCTCCAAAAAGGTCTCACTGAGATGGATACCTGGTATCAAAATCATGGCTTCAAGCTAAATGCCAAAAAGTGCGTAGTCATCCCCTTTGGAAAAAACAAAGTACCCACAAGCTTCCACATAGGTGGTAGTCCCCTAAATACAGAAGACTTAATAAGGGATCTGGGGACCAAGAAGATAGTAATCCCACCTTTGATAATCACATTGCCAAAGTGGTTAGAAAATCCTTCTACATGGCCCACCTAATCACAAAAGGGTTCGCATCCAGATCAAAAGAGGTCATTATGCCCATCTACTCATCACTCATCAGACCCGTCATAGAATACAACACCCCATTTGGGATGTACCTTACAAGACACCCGCAACAGCTGAAAAGACCACAGAAGTACCTCACCAAGAGGATCACTGGCCTCAAACAGATGCCCTATGCAGCTCAACTGAAGAAACTCCAGCTGTACTCGGTTGCATACCGCCTACTCAGAGGTGATCTCTGCCTGACATACAAGGCCATGTCCAACCCAGAATTGATGGACATGCTCCACCTAAAGAAAACCTTATCCCCTCGAGCCACACGCTCTAGGGATCTAAACCTCACCACAACAATAAATAGGATGTGCTAGAGGGATAGATTCCTGTCCCAGAGACTTCCCATGCTTTGAAACAAGATTCCAATCTACATTAGGCAGAGCTCCTTGCTAACACTCTTCAAGAGAAACCTTGACGAGTGGATGGGAAACAGAAAGTTTACCCCGGGGATCACTTCAGTGGCTCTGCTGGACAGAGGCACAGGGAACTAATCTAAGGGGGCGGTGAAAACCAACACATTCTGGCTAGGCTTATAAATGCCTTTGGGCAGATAGCCTAGTACCTACCTATGAACCTAAGTGTTCAGGGTTAAGAGATTTTCAGTGTCCAGGTTAATGAAGTCTGAAATAACACTGTCCATGGCTTTACACATGAGGCTAGTGACACTAATGGGTTTATAATTACCAAGGACTGTGGTTGGGCCACCCTTGTATAATGGCATTACAATGGCTGTATCTGATATTGTTAATCCTTGTTCAGTCCTTACATATGGGTATCGGTTCCGACCTCAGAACCGAGCCGGCTATCTTCCAAGCTCACGTCAGCTACAAACTCTCGAGCTAAACTCTTACCCAGAACTCCCTTCTCCCTGTTGCCTCAGATTTAGTTTGCCGCGTCGCCATTCGGTCATGTCAAGCTGCTTCTCTTGAGCTAAGTATAGGTATTTGTTGTCAGACTAGTCTAATATAACCTTTTCTGTCAGAAAAGTTTCTAATTTGTTGCCTCTTACCTTATCGCATTTAGCGACTATATTTCATTGAGTTTCTTTATCTTTACTCTGCACTTTTTACCGCAAGGTATTTTCTCCCTTACCATTGTTGGTAAACCCTTCTTTTCTTCATTACCTTCGGGCATTCTTTCGTACCATTGCTGGTACCCTTTCTTCTTTCTCCTTTTCTGTCTAGGCAGATAAAAAAAGGTAGTCCAGGATTTAAAAGGTGTTCAGATTGTGGACACAAATTACCTACATCAGATGCACACTCTCTGTGTGTTTATTGCTTGGGTGTGTCTCACTTATCTGTTGACCTGCCCTGTGGTATTTGTGAGGACTTTTCCAACAGAACTTTGATTGAGAGGAAAAATAAATTGTTACTGAAGGGATGTTTTAAATCTCCCTTTTCAGAGGCTATTTCAACCCCTCCTAGAGCCCACAAGAAAAAATGAGATGATCCTACAAAGGCCAAGTCTTTGCCTTCACCCCCGACTGGGGACTCCCGCCAACCAAGACCTAAGAAGGCTAAGATTTCTGCTTCGGAGCTCACTCTGTCAGCCCCAGCGTTTTTGGTGCCTAGACCTTCGGCACCAAGGCCTTCAGTGCCATCAGTGATTTCGGCTCCGTCTACTGTAGCCTTTACTGTATTGGTACTGAGGGGCTCCTCAGTTCAGACTACTACTACTACTACATCGGCACCGACTGTTCAGTCGGCGCAGACCTTAACCACATCGGCTCCAACATCTTACCCAGAACAGATGCCTCAGTTATTGACATAAATTTTGTCGGTTCCAGCTTCGGTACTCGCAACCACTTCGACACCGATCTTTTTGTCAGTGCAGACCGTGACCTCGGCACCAATGATTTCCTCGGTGTAGACACCCTTAGTCCAGTCTCTCTTGGCAGCGTTGTTCTCAGTGCGGACTGGTGAGGTGGGCACCGAGCTTGTCTCTTCTATGGATAGACCTGTTTCTCCCTCAGCTGTGTCCGTGAGGTCCACTAGAAGCCTTTCTGAACACGATGTGTTGCGTCTTGTGGATCAAGTGCTTCTGGCCAGAGGTATCCCGCCCCCCCAGGACCTATCCTTCCTTGGGAAGTGATCACCCATCGCCAAAGATCCCTTCTTATTCTCCTCCTTCATTGTCATTGAAGCCCCTTGATATAGCACAGTCTTCCCCCTCTATGGTTCCCTTTATGGACCTCACTAAGGAACCGCAGTTGCCTTTGTGGCAGGAGAGTTTTGCTACGACCCAGGATGATTGTTGTGACACGTGTAATTTGATGTTTCACAGCCATCTGGGGACTCCGGTTTGGCAGGCTGAGCCACTTAGGGGAGGGGTGACTCCTGTCCTGGACACTCACCCCTCTTTGGGTGGACCAGCCTTCCAACTGATGGAGAAGGCTCTAGCTTCTGCTGGCGATACTGTGCTGTCTATCTCCCCGCCCTCCTCTGGACCGCTATGTTCACAAGTCGCACCTAGCGGTCACCGGGCGCAAGGGCCTCAGGACGTATTCCCTCAGGAAACCCCCCTTTCCGTTGTCTTCCCCAGCTTCCCCCTCTGAGGAAGTTCACTGGAAATGTTTGTGCAAGAGGAAGCACATGGACTCCACAGAGGAGTCCCTCACTGAAGACACAGACTTTGATGATGGGGAAGGATCCCCTCGGTCACCCTCTGAGGTATCCTTTGGTGATATCCTAGAAATCCTTAAACAGAGAGGTGACTGGCAGCCCTCTAAGAAAGAGTCCTCCAAATAGTCCCTCCAGACCAGATAGGATCTGGATTCTACTCAAGACTATTTTTGATGCCAAAGAAAACCGGGGACTGGAGACCAATTTTGGATCTCAGTGTATTGAACAAGATTGTGAGAGTACAAAATTTCCGGATGGTCAAAATACAGTCTGTTCTCCCGCTTTTGGAAAAAGATGATTGGATGTGCTCTATAGATCTTTAAGATGCGTACTATCACATAAAGGTGGACAGGCCATCAAGAAGATTTCTGTGCTTCCGTGCGGGAGCCAGTCACTGCCAGTTCAGAGTACTGCCCTTCAGACTCTCTACAGCCCCCAGAGTGTTCACAAAGTGCATGGCAGTCGTCACAGCTCACTTGTGACTACAAGGATTCCAGGTGTTTCCATACCTAGATGACTGGCTCATCTCTGCCCCTACCAGACATCTATTGGAAGAATCATTGGCATACTCTCTCCTTGCTGCACAAAGGCTAGGCATAACCATAAACTGGCAAAAATCCAATCTCACCCCATCTCAGTCCACAGAATTCATAGGGGTCATTTTGGATACAAAGACTTCATCTGATGAAGTCTAGCTTGTAGACGAAAGCGCTCATATTTGAAATTGTTGACTTATCATAAAGACTGTTTTTTACCTCAACAAGGTGGCCTGGATTCTTTTTATATTGATCAGTATTTGGTTTCATATTAATTTGGAGTTTGTTGGATACAAAGAATTGCAGAGCATCCATTCCAGAGCACAGAATTCTAAGGATAAAGCAACAACTGATCCCAATCCTTTCAAGGGAGAAATCAACAGCTTATTCTGTCCTATAGTTGTTGGGTTCCATGGCAGCCTCCATCACCATTGTTCCCCTGGCCAGGTTTCACATGAGGCTTCTACAATGGCTAGTGCTCACCCAATGGTATCCTTTCCAATATCCTCTTTCAGCCAAGATGCGAGTAACTCACAGGTGCAAACAGGATTTAAATTGGTGGATGACCCACAACCCATCACAATGGTCTTGCCCCTTCTCCCTCCAGCAGCCCAAGGCTACAGTGACCACAGGCGCCTCGCTGATGGGGTGGGGGGTACTATGTCAGGGACAGACAGTCCAAGGCACTTGGTCTGAATTGGAGGCCCAACTGCATATAAATGTTCTAGAGCTGAGGGCGGTGCTTCTGCCATTGCAAGCATTCCATCCCCTGCTGCCATTTGGGACGATTGCGATGCAGTCAGACAACATGGCGGTGGTCTGGTACATCAGTAAACAGGATGGAACCAAATCTTACCCCCTTTGTCGAGAGGCCATGAGGATATGGCAATGGGTGATGGCTACCAACTGTTTTCTTCTAGCAACGCACATTCCCAGGAGTTCCAACGTGATAGCAGACAGACTCAGCAGGTGCATTCTACAACCTCACAAGTGGTCCCTGAATCCCTTGATAGCAGTGGAGATCTTCCACTGCTGGGGCCGTCCTTGCTGCAACCTCTTTGCATCCCCGACCAACTACAAATGCAGCAGCTACTTCGCCCTGATTCCCCCTCCGGGACAGTCACCCAGGGACGTTGTAGTCCACGATTGGCCCTTGGGTCTTCTTTATGCATTCCCACTTCTCCCCCTCATTCCCTAGTTTCTGAAGAAAGTCCACCGGTTGAAGAGCAAGGTGATCCTCATAGCACCATACTGGCCTCGTCAGATTTGGTTCCCCTTCCTTTGGTCTCAACTGCTAGATCAACCATGGATTCTCCATACAACCTCGGGGTTGAGCTCTCATCTGCAGAACCTGATTCATCCCAACTTGGTCAGCATGAAGCTCACAGCTTGGCTGTTCAAATTCCCTTGATTGCCAGGCAGAATGGTCTTTCTTTACCAGTATGGGACATTCTTATTGCATCTCATAAGTCTTCCACTAGAATTACTTATCTAAGCAAGTGGAAAAGATTTACCTGTTGGCTGAAAGAAAAACAAGTAGCTCCCTTCTCAGCACCAGTGTGATAATACTAGAGTATCTGGCCGACTTATTTCATTCGGGTCTATCTGCCTCTACCATTAGAGTTCATTTGGCTGCAATATCTAATTTCCATGAGCAAACAGAACTAAAACAAAAGAACGCTAGTCCCCTGTGTGTCTTGACACGCCAAACTGGTCTCAAAAGGAACAAAAATCGAACTGAATGATAAAATAATAAAATTTATTATTAGAAGAGTTAAGCACTTTCACTCGCTGTACTGCGAGCTTCTTCAGAACTCCATTACAATGTAGCAGTCTCGTTTAAATAACTTCTTTGGTGCCAAAATAGCTCTACATTAAAGCTACATACACAGTGTAACAAACATTGTTCTGATAAGTATCAAAATGGAAAAAAGACATGCACTTATTGCATTCACACTATAATACAACACAACAATAAAAATGCAGATCTCTAACCCAATAACCAAACTAAAATAAGTAAAAATATCAATAGTATAACTTGTTTCATACATTGATACATGTATAATATTAAATAATATAATAATATTGCATATTACATAAGAAATTGTATTAAATTGTATATTATATATTAATTTGTAAATTTATTAATTTAATTGTAATATTGGCTTTATAGTAACAAAATCATTCAATCCTGGTGCAGTAGAAGCATCCGTATATAACTGCCACCATATTTCTTTATAGGACAATAGTCCTTTATAATCTCCCCCTCTAGAATCTATTTGAACACTTTCAAGGATGGCAAACTTAAAAGAATGTGTGTTACCACATCTTTTGACATGTCTATATAAAGCATTTTTTTCATCCTTTGTCTTAATGTTATATAAATGTGCATATATACGTTTGTTCAGCTTTCTTTCTGTTTTTCCTATATAGAATCCAGAACAGGCTGTACATTTTGCAAGGTATGCTACCCGTCTGGTATTACAATTGCCTTGAACAAACCTAATATTTGTTTTATTAACATTTTCCAAGGTGGCGCTACCTTCCTCTAAAATGGTGTGGCATTGCTTGCACTTCCCACACTTAGTGGTATTCTTCTGGGTCAAATGCTTGCTAATGCCACCCCCTTCAAGGTAATTCTTAATGTTACGCCCCATTTTATTGTCAAAAATAGGTTGAGATCCTACTATTTTAACTATTTCCTGGTCCATTAATATAATATTCCAATTACTAACTAATTTTCTTGATTTTATTAATATGTGGACCATATTCTAAAACACATGCTCTCCCATAGTCAGTAGTACAAAGCATACTATTTTGAACCTGATTTTCACAATTATTACCTCTACTAAGATACTTCTGGCATAATAATGGTGTATATTTTTTACCCCATTCTTTGATAACTGATGTACATATACGATTCATCATATTAGTATTATAACCTCTGTCTTTGAAAAGCGAAATAATGAAAGACACTTCTTCCAACATCTCAGAAAATGTAGAGGTCATTCTGATAGCTCTTATAATTTGACCTTCAAATATATTTACAAATAATTTTCTGGGATGATTACTAGAAAATTCTAAATAGCTGTTAGAAAATGTGTTCTTTCTATATAATCGAGATTTAAAACAACTGTCGCCTTTGGAGATATATGTATCTAAATATGGAAGGCCTTCCATATTGCTTGAAGAAGTAAACTTCAAAAACTCACTACTAGAGTTCAAAAAATCCAAAAATTGAGCTAATAAATCTGTGCCACCATCCCATAATATATATATATATATCATCAAGGTATCGTGAATAATATTTAATATATTTATAATATTCACTTGTGAAGAGCTTAGTCTCCTTCCAATCCAGCATAACTAAGTTTGCATAAATAGGAGCACACGCAGCTCCCATGGCTAAACCCTTAGTTTGTCTGAAGTATTTATACGTATTTATTACACCTTCCCTAAAAATGTACTACATTTTTAGGGAAGGTGTAGTAAATATGTATAAAAATTTCAATATTTATAATTACACAGACCTTCCATTAAATATTACACATTTTAAGCTTTTCTCAAAAGAAATGAAATATATACCAACCACGAAGTTTAGACTTGTGGACAATCTCACTGAGTTCAAGAAATATATTAGGAAATTAAATCTAGCCATCACTTTTAATAACAAAGATGACAAGTGTCATATCAAGCGAGAACAAGGAATATTAAGAAAGAAAAGTACATATATGCCTCCCATGCACCCTATTATATCAGTATATGATAAATCAGTGTCCAGACAAATTTACCAACTACAGAATCATCTTAAAGGTATCAAAATTAATTATAATTTACCTGAAGATGAATATAAGCTTTTGCAGGAACTCAGAAGAGACAAAAACATCAGAATTATGAAACCTGATAAAGGGGGAGGTATTGTCATTTATGATAGTACTGATTACACCTCTAAAATACATGAATTATTATACAATTCAGGTAATTATGAGATAGTCTCATTAAATGAAATCAATATAGCTTATAGACAAATAGATTTACATATAGAAGAATTTCTTATAGACCAAAGAATTACGATGGACATTTACAACTACTTAAAGGTTGAACATCTAACTTTGGCCTCCATAGTGAGTATACCAAAAGTACATAAATGCATAGATAACCCCCCTTTTAGACCCATCATATCAACAAGCAGATCCAAAACTTTTCCACTTGGAACAGCTATTGATAAGTATCTCAGATATATTTATGATAGAATTTCCCACTTAGTCAAAGATTCGTGGGAATTTTTGAGAAACTATCCAGTAAATTTGTGGCATTCTGAACTTCTTTTTGTCACAGTGGATGTAATTGATCTTTTTTCTTCTATTCCAAAAGATGCAGGTTTGGAGGCCTTTGCCAACAGTATTAGAAAACATGGTGGAATTGGATGGGACAAAGTATGTTTAATTATTGAACTCATGTCCATAGTTTTGGAACACAATTATATTGAATATCAGGGTGAATATTTCAGACAAACTAAGGGTCTAGCCATGGGAGCTGCGTGTGCTCCTATTTATGCAAACTTAGTTATGCTGGATTGGGAGGAGACTAAGCTGTTCACAAGTGAATATTATAAATATATTAAATATTATTCACGATACCTTAATGATAATATATATATTATGGGACAGTGGCACAGATTTATTAGCTGAATTTTTGGATTTTTTTAACTCTAGTAGTGAGTTTTTGAAGTTTACTTCTTCAAGCAATATGGAAGGCCTTCCATATTTAGATACATATATCTCCAAAGGCGACAGTTGTTTTAAATCTCGATTATATAGAAAGAACACATTTTCTAACAGCTATTTAGAATTTTCTAGTAATCATCCCGTAAAATTATTTGTAAATATATTTAAGGGTCAAATTATAAGAGCTATCAGAATGACCTCTACATTTTCTGAGATGTTGGAAGAAGTGTCTTTCATTATTTCGCTTTTCGAAGACAGAGGTTATGATACTAATATGATGAATCGTATATGTACATCAGTTATCAAAGAATGGGGTAAAAAATATACACCATTATTAAGCCAGAAGTATCTTAGTAGAGGTAATAATTGTGAAAATCAGGTTCAAAATAGTACACTTTGTACTACTGACTATGGGAGACCATGTGTTTTAGAATATGGTCCACATATTAATAAAATCACGAAAATTATAGTTAGTAATTGGAATATTATATTAACGGACCAGGAAATAGTTAAAATAGTAGGATCTCAACCTATTTTTGACAATAAAATGGGGCGTAACATTAATAATTACCTTGAAGGGGGTGGCATTAGCAAGCATTTGACCCAGAAGAATACCACTAAGTGTGGGAAGTGCAAGCAATGCCACACCATTTTAGAGGAAGGTAGCGCCACCTTGGAAAATGTTAATAAAAGAAATATTAGGTTTGTTCAAGGCAATTGTAATACCAGACGGGTAGTATACCTTGCAAAATGTACGGCCTGTTCTGGATTCTATATAGGAAAAATAGAAAGAAAGCTGAACAAACATATATATGCACATTTATACAGCATTAAGACAAAGGATGAAAAAAAATGCTTTATATAGACATGTCAAAAGATGTGGTAACACACATTCTTTTAAGTTTGCCATCCTTGAAAGTGTTCAAATAGATTCTAGAGGGGGAGATTATAAAGGACTATTGTCCTATAAAGAAATATGGTGGCAGTTATATACGGATGCTTCTACTGCACCAGGATTGAATGATTTTGTTACTATAAAGCCAATATTACAATTAAATTAATAAATTTACAAATTAATATATAATGTACAATTTAATGCAATTTCTTATGTAATATGCAATATTATTATATTATTTAATATTATTCATGTATCAATTTATGAAACAAGTTATATTATTGATACTTTTACTTATTTTAGTTTGGTTATTGGGTTAGAGATCTGCATTTTTATTGTTGTGTTGTATTATAGTGTGAATGCAATCAGTGCATGTCTTTTTTCCATTTTGATACTTATCAGAACGATGTTTGTTACAATGTGTATGTAGCTTTAATGTAGTGCTATTTTGGCACCAAAGAAGTTATTTAAACGAGACTGCTACATTGTAATGGAGTTCTGAAGAAGCTCACAGTACAGCGAGTGAAAGCGCTTAACTCTTTTAATAATAAATTTTATTTTATCATTCAGTTCGATTTTTGTTCCTTTTGAGACCAGTTTGGCATGTCAAGACACACAGGGGACTAGCGTTCTTTTGTTTTAGTTCTGTTTGCTGTTTATTTGAATGCTTACAAGCATTTGATTCCAGTTCTGGTAATTTCCATGAGGGTGTCCAAGACTCCTCTCTTATGTCACACAAATTATGCAAGCCTTAATAAAAGGTGTGAATCATCTGAAGCCCCCTTTTAGAGAACCTATTCAACCATGGGACCTGTCATTAGTTCTACAAGCTCTGACAATGCCACCTTTCGAACCAGCTTCTTCTTGCGACCTCAGATATTTGTCATGGAAAACCTTGTTTTTGGTCGCCATTACTTCTGCCAGACGTATCTCTGAGCTTCAAGCCTTATGCATCAAGAGTTCATACCTGATTTTTCATAGAGATAGAGTGTCTTTGAGAACTAATTCTTCATTTCTGCCAAAAGTGATCTCTGAAATGTCCATTAATCAAACCATTGAATTGCCAGTTTTCTTCCCCAATCATTCAAACAAAGGAGAGTATTGCCCACATACCCTAGATATTCACAGGCAACTTCGCTTCTACTTGAATAGGACTAAGGCCTCTCATAAATCAGACCAGTTATTTTTGGCCTATTCTGGACCTAGATTAGGATGTGCTGTTGCTAAGGTCACATTGGCTAGATAGTTGAAAGACCTTGTGACCTTCACTTATACACAACGTAATATTCCATTGCCTATTACCATAAAGGCTCATTCGACAAGGTCGGTGACAACTTCTGCTACCGTCCATACCAGAGCTTCTTTACATGACATCTGTGCAGCTGCAACTTGGGCTATGCCTCATACCTTCATCAGTCATTACAAATTGGGTTTGGCCTCCAGGGAAGAGCATCGTTTGGTTCTATGGTGCTCAGGAATGTCCTTCCATGAGAGCCTCCCAGGAATAGAGGTAGCTGGGGACTCTGTCCCATATGTAAGGAATGAACGAGGATTAACAATATCAGATAAAGAAGTTATGTCTTACCATAGCGTTCCATCTGTATTGTTGATCCTCGTTCAGTTATTACGACCCTCCCTGCTTCCCCCTCCTGTGGCTTCTAGTGGATCTCACCATCCGGTTCTTTTAGGTCATTTGACCAGAGGTAGCCTCTACCTTCTTTTGACTTGCAAACTCAATCTGAGGTAACAGGGAGAAGGGAATTCTGGGTAAGAGTTTAGCTCGAGAGTTTGTAGCTGACATGAGCTTGGAAGATAGCCGGCTCAGTTCCGAGGTCGGAACCGATACCCATACGTAATGACTGAATGAGGATCAACAATACATATGGAACGTTATAGTAAGACATAACTGCTTTTTTCAATGCTTTAGGAATGTAACCAGTGCAGAGGCTTAACGGGTTAAGAAATCCAGAAAGGCCATATTAAGCAGTGATAACCTGACAACCTGCTGTATTTTTAAGGCCCGTTAGTGAAGTTCTTAATTTTTGGAAAGGGTTGAGAGAACTTGTTGCAAAGTAAATAAAACAGGAGGCTGGGATTGTGCAACCTGTGGATAGCTATCTCTTTATGTGCAGGGACCTAATCACATGGGAATATGAGGTTATTTAGGTGAGATTATGTTTGCTGTTTTTTAAGGATTTGTTTTTGTTAGGGTGTGTGGCTTAACAGGTAGGAGGCTTTTTTTTTTGATTAACCAGGCTGTGTGTGTGTGTGTGTGTGTGTGTGTGTGTGTGTGTGTGTGTGTGTGTGTGTGTGTGTGTGTGTCTGTGAATGCTGAGGAGGAGGAGTAATGACCTATCCTTTTTATGACTTAGGATCTGAATTTTCAGATTGCAGTGACCAGGAGCGGCTCGTGGCATCGAGCTGCCGGACTGCAGCCCCCTCAGCTAGACAGCTGAGTAGTTTATTTTGTTTTTTTTTTACGTAAAAAAAAAAAAATCTGTTTTTGTACTTTAAATTTCGAGTCCGCGACTCGAAATTACGCGCATGCGCATTGCGCGCTTCAATCGCAACAGCGTTTTTTTTTTTTCTAAATTCTTGCTGCAATGTTTTCATTGCAGCCCGGAGGAGCAAAGAAGGCATCATTGTGATGCCCAGAACCTCCCAGAAGTCTATGCGGTTGAGACACAAACCGCATAGATATGGAAGGGGCTCGGACTGCGACGTCCACAGGCACGTCATGACGTGCTTGCTGGGCAAATGCTGCTGATTGGTTGTCGCTCTCTTCCCGGGCTTTATGTGCTGGGAAAAGAGCGAGAATCAGTCAGTCGGTTTTCGGCGTTGGACCATTGTGATCTTTTTTTTTCCTGGAGTGTGTTGTGTTTAGTTTAAAACATTTTTTTTTTTTGATTTTTTGGCTCAAGTTACAACAGATTATTTTTAAAGTAGCGAGGCAGTCAGGACAGGAGGACTGTGGTGGATTTATTGCTGCTTCTTTCATCAGGCTGTCAGTGGAATCAACAACAACAGTTGAGTTACTATTTATTTCATTACTGTCTGTCTTGCTTTTTTTAAAATGTTTTATGAAACCAGGGGAGAGGGATAATAATCCTCCAGCAATACCAAGTCAACTATGTAGGTTCTCAGTCTGCAATATATATTCAGATAGAAGCGCCAAGGTAAAAACGGAATTCCAGTCTGCATCACTGATCTATAATTGAACAGGTTGGAGTTGAGGCATATGTCTTTACCTGGAACATTTTAACCATTAACTGTTACCATCTTATAATAACTCGCGCTATTGTCCTTCCATTTCTGCTGTTTGTTGACAGTGATGTCAATCTATGGGCAGTGGTTCAGTGAGGAGTGAAAGGGGTTGTGGCTTTTATTCCCTGATACAGCACTGTGGTGCAATACAGTATGGGGGTAACGCCAGATACCGTGATGCATGCATATGTATAAATAAGGGGAGGTATTTTGTGTGTGTGTGTGTGTGTGTGTGTGTGTGTGTGTGTGTGTGTGTGTGTGTTTGAGCACGAGCAAATAAAATGCGTCCACTTCCACTTTTGGGGCTCTGCAGTATTAATCCCTGCGTCTCTGCTGAAATTTGTTTTTGTTCTGTCTGCAGTAAAATTGACAGGCATTTGAATTTCAGACTTCAGGTTTCTGAATGTTTAATTCCTTGCATATTTGATGGTGCAGTGGTAGTATTGTTGCCTCACAGCTATAGGTTTTCTGGTTTGATTCTTGGTTGGGGTGGCTTCTGTGTGGAGTCTGCATCTCCTCCCTGTGTTTGTGTGGATTTGCTCTGGTGCCCTGCCATTTTACAAAGACGTGTCTGCAGTTTTAATCCCTGCGTCTCTGCTGAAAATTGGTTTTGTTCTGTCCGCAGTAAAATTGACAGGCATTTGAATTTCAGACTTCAGGTTTCTGAATGTTTAATTCCTTGCATATTTGATGGTGCAGTGGTAGTATTGTTGCCTCACAGCTATAGGTTTTCTGGTTTGATTCTTGGTTGGGGTGGCTTCTGTGAAGAGTCTGCATCTCCTCCCTGTGTTTGTGTGGATTTGCTCTGGTGCCCTGCCATTTTACAAAGATGTGTCTGCAGTATTAATCCCTGCGTCTCTGCTGAAAATTGTTTTTGTTCTGTCCGCAGTAAAATTGACCGGCATTTGAATTTCAAACTTCATGTTCTTCAGAATACATAGTAGCACAACCTTTTTTTCTAGCAATTTTCTAAGTTTATAAGATGAATATTTTATATTTGTCCCTATTTTTGGGACTGTATTTCCTCATTATTGGTTTCGTCCAGGTTTTTGTGCTAAGGTTGACAGCTATGGCAAGAACTGAATTCACTGAATATGTTTGAGGGCTGTATTCCCTCATTACTGGGTTTGTCCAGGTGTTTTGTACTAAGAGGTTGACAGCTATGGTGAGAACTGAATTCACTAAATGATAGCCATTTAAGTTTCAGTCTTCCTCTCTTTTACAAAGCAGCTGATGTGGCGTAGTGGTATGTTACTCTGACTGTTTTTGCTCAGGGACCTTGGCAGTAAAATATATGGTGGCAACACAACATTTTATTCTAGCAACTTTCCAAGATTATACAAGCAATGTTTAATGTGTCCCTGGGTTTGGGCTTTTGACCCCCAATACATTTTGGCTTTTTCCAGTTTTCTTGAGCTGCGAAGTTGAGATGCAGTTGAGTATTGAGTAGATTTTACAAGGAGCTGAGAGCTGCAGGGGAATAGAAGTTTAGTGCTTTGCCTAGTTAATACTATAGCACAACAGGTTGTGTACTTGCTTTTGATGCAGAAGGCTGTGGGTTCTACTCCCACAAGGGGTGGATGCTGCCGCACTGAGAATGTTCTCCTTGGTGAAGATACTAACTATGAGTCTGTTATCAGTTTGCCATCCATTTCCTCTTGCAATATTATTACTAGCTTATCATTTTTAATGTAATATAGGCAATTTATTCCTGAGGGGCAACAGACACTTTATTTTTCGATGAAACCATGAAATATAAAGGTGATTGCTAGCAGCAACCACTTCATTAGTTACATATTTCTTTAATGTGGAATTATTTAGATGACTTACTTCAGAGATTGTGCATATTTACTGATAATGGACTGTAGAATTGTGCATATTTACTGATAAAGGTGGACTGTAGAATTGTGCATGTTTACTGATAATGGTGGACTGTAGAATTGTGCATATTTACTAATAATGGTGGACTGTGGAATTGTGCATATTTACTAATAATGGTGGACTGTAGAATTGTGTATATTTACTAATAATGGTGGACTGTGGAAGTCTGAGTAGACTTTTTTATGATAAATGTTCTCAACTGGGCAGTTTTGCCATTATGGGTGCATATGGTTTGTTTCATTGCTTACTGGAAAATGTTCAAAACAAATTTAAAACACCCTCTAACAAGTGTACTGTATTGTACAAGGAATATAATTTTAGTACAATGAGGAAGGTGTATCAAAGAGCACATGTATGTTTCATATGCAAGGGGCCTATGATTCAAAAACAGCCCAAAATTAATCTTTATCTGCCACTGGCAAAATGTATTTTTCTTTGAATGTGGGTTTCAATGAATGTGAGTTTCAAGGGCAGAGAAGTTTTAATGCTAAGTTTTCATTGTGGGTTTCAATGCTGTTTCAATGAATGAGTTTCAAGGGCAGAGAAGTTTTAATGCTAAGTTTTCATTGTGAGACTGCATTGCTTTGTTTAACAGATGACTTGGTGTTTGTGCTGTAAAATACAAAATAAAACTTTCAAATAAAGTCCAACACATCATAGAAGTAAAGCAGTATGCACATTAGTGTTTATGGTAAATGGAGTGAAATAGCCAAGTAATGGTTCATTGGAATGGCTGCAGAGGCTCCATTCAACCATTATTTTGTCAGGGGGAAGGGCAGCAAACTCAGACAGGCCCAGCAGAACTATACCTCCCAACTGTCAAGATTTTCAAAGAATGAATAGATGTTTGCTTCTTATTTTTGGTTTGTTGTTCATAAAATTTGTAGTTTTAATTCCTAAATGATTTGCCAGAAGTCACTAAATAATAAGTTTCAGACTTCATAACCTTCAGAAAAATGCATGTTAAAGTAAGAGCTGTTCTATCAACTGTCTCAATTTATACAAGAGCAATTTTTAGTACTGTTTATATGTGCCCCCAATATATTTGGCCTTGTTCAGATTTACTGCATTAACAGGTTGAGAGGTACATGCAAATAAATTGCTTTATAGAATTAGGCATAGCCAACCTCTCAACTGTCCCCAATTTATGGCTCAAAATGTTGCTCTTCCCCCTAATAATCCCTCCGCAAAATAGTAATTTTGGAAGAAAACATGGAGGGTTTACAATTAAGAAATAACTGTAATAATCAAAGTTATAGATTACTTGAAATGCATGTAGATTCTTTTATTTTGTCAGCTGCTCAAGGTAGCAGTACTAATATTAAAGTGTCCCTTCTTTGACAGGTAGCAACTGTATTGTGTGTCTATTTTATATTTTTGCATCACATTTTTGGTCCATTTTTCATAAAATTGTGTTTTTTGGCAAATTAGTGACAAATCACTAAAGACTGAAGTTAGAAAATGACAGACATTTGAGTTTCAGATTTTATACCCTTCAGAAAATTCATACTAATGCAAGACCTATTCTGTTATTTTTCTAAGTTTATTAGAGCAATATTTAAAAATTGTCCTTATTTTTGGGCCTTTGTCCCACTTCTGTGTATGGCTTTGTCCAGATTTCTTGCTCTTGAGGTTGAGAGGTATGACAAATGTGTCAGGGCCATCACAGTCAGCCAGAGAGATTTCAAATTGTGACATGCTTGTTGCACCCCACTCCCCCATGTAGTGACTCTGGATGTGTCCAAGCAAGGCAAGGAGTAGTTGTATCTACCTTGGATGGGGAGGACACACTGCATAAGTACTACAGTGGCTTTTCATCTGTCCTTGATTTTGCAGAATGGTCTGGTTTCTGTCATATTTTGTACTGTTGATTTATGCTTATTACTCAGATTTATGCTTATTACTCAAAGTGCCTGTTGCTCTGTGTTTAAGTAGCAATGCTTTAATGACCATAAGGTAAGCTTGTCTGACATTGTAAGATGCAAGTAAGCTTTAATAAGCATACTGTTAAAGAATTGCCAACATTGAAAGCCTTTCTGTTGTTGCCATGCAGAGAATACTTGACTAGATAATGTATAAGCCTTGGGTATTAAAGGACAGGATTCCATTATTTTAAAAAGCTCATTACACTTGTTGGAGACTTCCAGTCATCTCTACAGACTTTACCCGTAAACTAAACAGAATGCCAATCATGTGTGGTCCATAACCTGTACAGTAATCCTTTAAGCAATGTATCTTGAGCTTGTTTCTTGTTTGCTTTTCATTTTTACTTTTATCATGTTTTCCCAAGAAACAAGTTGTCAGGCAGCAGGTCTTTTTGGATAAGAAACATTTTTACAAGTGGGGGCATCACATAGATTTCTACTTTCAGCATGTTACTTGGTACTTTAATAAAGCTGAATATATTATAGTTAGAACTGCAGTGCAAGGAGAAGTGGTTTGAGTTGAGTGCTTCTGGTTTTTCTTATACTTGATTTTGACTGGCATTCCAGTAATGTATTTAAAAAGTAATTTATTTTTTCATGCCTCACAACCTTTTGTTTCCATCTAGATATTAAGTAAGCTGTCATGCAGCCAATGCATTGAAATATTTTTATTCTTCTACACTTCTTTTTGTCTTGATTGGACTTTCATATTGATGGTTTGCCACCCAGGGCAGCGTATTTAATTAAAGTTAGTTTTTTGTGGTTTTGTGCATAGCTCCTCCCCTTTATGGTTGACCACACCCCTTCCCCTTGACCCCACTCATTCAGCTGTCTCCTGCAGCCCCCCTGTGATTTGAAGTCACCAGCCGCCACTGGCAGTGACTATTTTTTCTCAGTCGTGGCTCTACAGTTATGTAATCCCTTCAAACTAACCTGAAATCCATCTCCCCAAAATATCCTCAGTTATTTCTTAGTTGCTGGAGTAGACCAGTTTCCCATTACCTCTAATCTTGTCTTTTTGGAGCTTAACAGTTCCTCTCCCTTTGGTATAGCCAAGTATTTAACCTCTATCATGGCTACCTTACCTCACTTACTATCTGCATTGTTGTAACTGGACCCTTCCATTTAGCTACAAATTTGTTTTCTGCTGAAGAGACCAAAGCCAGTACCTTGTTTCAGCTTTAAACTCCATGGTCCTTGAATTTCTGTTACACACCCCTTGTTATGTATCCTGCGCTCTTTTCATGTGTCCCCATACTCTGGACATCACCACTTTCAGCTTTTCTTGTAAGCTAGCCCAGTATTCTGTGATTCTTTTAAACAGGGTTTATCTCTTCTTTCTGAACTTTTCTGGCAATATCTAATAGTCCACAGGGGTGACTGCTATGATAACTCAAGAGAACTGAAGCTGAGGCTTGTGTCACTTCTGTCATAGAAGGTAGGATGTTTGGTATTAACTAGTCCCAGTTTTTTGCCATCTTCCTCGATAACATTTGGATGGATTTTAAAGTGCTCAATACTCCACAGATTCATTCATCTGTGGCTAGTACACTGAAGTTTGTAGTTGCTTAACTTTAAGGAACTGATGCAGTTACTGCATTACTCTGGATATAAAGGGATGCCCCTGGTTAGTGAGTATTTCCTTTTGTATTCCTAGCCTGGAAAATAATACTAGATTCCTTGTTATAGGTTTGGTATTAGCTATATGTAGTGGGAGAGCTTCTAGGTACTTAAACAACATGTATTCCATTAAGTAAATGAAAACAGTTAGGGAAGTATGACGCAGAATATATAAATGGCGCCAAATTCAAACTGCACTTATAACGATTTCACGGGAGTGTTAATAGTCAATGCAGCACACACTAAAACACCTGTGTATTATAGAATTCAGGAGGTTTTCAATTCAATATAGGCAAGTCAAACCTTAAAGAGTAAAACAAATCTTTTCAGTCTGGCAGTTTTCACTTCACCAGCTGTAGAATCCAACAATATAATCCAGTGATACTGATCCAAGATATACCAATGTAGACTCCAGCGATAAATAAAATGAGATTTTATTGTAAAACATGCATGCGGCTATTGCTTTCACCCGTAGGCTTCAGCAGGCCATAAGCAATTAAAAACAGTGCATTTCTTATATACTAGACGCCTATAACATCATTTCCTTTCACTAATCATTTAAAACCATTTAGGATATTTGTAACAAAAATGCACGTATCTGATTACATAAAACGTGTGATACGTATGCAATAATATCTCATTATAAAAACGTTACTTCGTTCTAAATAACAGAATTATTACATACTTAACAATTGCCTACAAACAAATATATATTAATATATTAAAACATAAATATTATCTAACTGCTATAAATAGGCTAGGTTATTATGCTCTAAACCAAACCCAATATTAGCTGATGACTAAAAGCTGAAAATCGGCATTGTTATATTCTAAAAATAGAAATATATACGCAATTGAATATAAACATAAAATACAACATAATTTCTATTTAATAGCAAGAAAAAATCTTTATCAATGAATTAACAAGAGATACAACTACAAATATGACTAAATTCCATTTAAAATGAGAGAAAAGAGTATGCAAAAACATCTCAAACGAAATGCAAAATACTAGATCTCCCACTACAAGGTATAACATCCTGATCATAAAAGTGTATATATATATATATATATATATATATATATATATATATATATATATGTAATGATATAAAATAAAATAATATAATAAAGTATATGAATTATAATATATATAATATATTCAATATATATAAAAATATATATGTGTACATATATTGTTTTCTAAGCTATGAATTGTAATATGAGACCAATGTGTATGTTATAAGTAATAACAAGGATTCCTGAAACAAAAATATATATATGTATATGAAACAACTGCCCAACCATAAATGTATAAATAAGCAATAAAATTACTGAGTAAATAAATATTTAAATATCTAAATATAAAATTAGGCTTTGATCTTTAATGGTCTGGCTTTAAGGACCGGTCTGATTGGAACACGGTCATTAAGTCCGGGTGTATGGTCTGCCCTGAGCCTGATTATCCATTCAGTCTCACGTTGTTCGGTAATATTGCGTATAGGACCCCTTCTAATAGTGGGATGATTTACACAACCATAAATTTAAAACAATGCTGTGTTGAATAACTCTCCACATGTTTAGATAGAGCATTTCTATCTGAGCATATCCTAATGTTATAGAGATGCTCCCTTATTCTCTCTCTAAGGCGTCTATCCGTTTTGCCAACATAAAATGAAGAGCAAGATTGGCAAACTGCCAGATAAACAACATGGGAAGTTTCACAGTTAGCTATGCAATTGAATCTGAATAATTTCTGTGTTACAGGATGAACAAAACTTGCTGATTGATCTATATAACAACAGAAATTACATTTTCCGCAGGGTTTAGTACCTGCGGAACTGTGACTACAGCTAGATTTCTTATCAAGTCTATTAGATCCACATAGCATTCTATATAAATTTGGCTTATTTTTATAAATAAAATGGGGTACATCTCCTACAATTTTTAAAATGTCAGGATTTACCTGTAGTAAGTCCCAGTATTTCATATAAGCTGTTCTAATCTCTCCTGTATCTTGTGTATAATATATTACTGGTGATACTCTTAGATTTGCATAACTATTCCTAATATTTATATTTTGCTTAGCTTTCTGATCAGCAAAATAAGGGTAAGCACGATTTTTTCTATAATGCTCAAGTTCCATTAAACAATTATTTATTTCACTGATTTTATAAGACCTCCCTAGAAATTGTTTCTTAAGATCAGCTAATTCACTATTGTATCCCTGTTGAGTGGGGTTCAACCTGGACACCCTCATGGCCTGACCTTTAACCACATTTCTAAAAGTGTAATGTGGGTGCATGCTAGATCTGTGTAAATAAGAACTCCTATGGCATGTTTTTCTATATACTCCTGTATTCAGGTAGCCATTAAGGATCTTTTGCACATAAACATCCAGATAAGCCACCTTAATGGCTACCTGAATACAGGAGGGAGGTCTTAACTGTGAAACTTCCCATGTTGTTATATTACAATTCATAGCTTAGAAAACAATATATGTACACATATATATTTTTATATATATTTAATATATTATATATATTATAATTCATATACTTTATTGTATTATTTTATTTTATATCAATTATTACATATATATATATATATATATATATATATATACACACTTTTATGATCAGGATGCTATACCTTGTAGTGGGAGATCTAGTATTTTGCATTTCGTTTGAGATGTTTTTGCATACTCTTTTCTCTCATTTTAAATGGAATTTAGTCGTATTTGTAGTTGTATCTCTTGTTAATTCATTGATAAAGATTTTTTCTTGCTATTAAATAGAAATTATGTTGTATTTTATGTTTATATTCAATTGCGTATATATTTCTATTTTTAGAATATAACAATGCCGATTTTCAGCTTTTAGTCATCTGCTAATATTGGGTTTGGTTTAGAGCATAATAACCTAGCCCATTTATAGCAGTTAGATAATATTTATGTTTTAATATATTAATATGTATTCAAATGCAAAACTCTAACTCCACTCGAACGCCAATGCCAAAAAATCACTATTATTGTAACTGTTATTGCAATTTCGCCAAAAATACTGGAAACTTTTCATAAAAGAAATTTATTAAACTTGAAGTGTGCAACGTTTCATACACTTTTCGTCAGGGCTCTTGCCCCAGCTTCATCAGAAAACAACAACCCATTAAATGATGTGTCTTTATATAGTTAATTTGAACATCATTAAACAGTGTAATTAACATTAATAAACCTAAAATACATCAATGAACCTAAACTAGTTAATGGAAAATTAACAACACTGTAACCCAGCGTAAACCTCCCTACCAGCATATCTTTATTCAACAGTTTTCTTACTAAAAATTAATATTAATATATATATATATATATATATATATGAAATATATTAAAATGTTTAAACATTCAAACATAAACTGAGTATGTTAAGTGAAAACCAATTGTAATAAACAAATCATTTAAAATAAATAAATCATTTAAAATCTGTCATGCAATACACTTCAAAAGTGATACTAAAAACCACTTTGATTATCATACTATGCACCATAATAATAAAAACAATTAAGTTAAATTCATGAATCCTGCATAACAGTATCCTGCATAAAATTCTTCATGAACATATTCCTTAAAGCTTTAAACGCTACTATTAATGTTTGATGTTTAAATATTAAAAATAATTAATTTAAGTATAAATATATGAATTTAATAAATATTAATGTTAGTAATAATTAATAAATAAATATTACTGATAATTTTTACTGAATATTAAATATTAATGATAAATTAATTAAAAATAAATTGATTAAAACTAAAAAGTTTAGTTATAAAATTACATCATCTCTCTAAATTTTTCAGTCTTAAAATACATTTGAGGGAACACATCTCATTTAAACCAGGGAACCTAACAGCATTGGTTCTGAGTTGCCAAAGCAATTCTATTTTTTCTAGTACTAAACTCTCGTTTCCTCCTCTACCATCTGAGTTAACTTGGTCTATGGCCCTAAACTTGAAGTTGTGGCTCGGGAATGCATCAATGTGTCTAGCCAGGGCGTTCTCCATTCTCTTAGCATTGATGTTATAGATATGTTCTTTAATTCTGTCTGCCAACTTCCTATCCGTCTTTCCTATGTAGAACGCCTGGCATAGTACACATTTGGCTAAATAAACTACTTGTTTGCTGTTGCAACTGTATTTAGATGTTGATCTATACTCTCTATTGTTTATTGAAAATTTGCTTCCCTCTTCTATATACTTACAGCAACCAGACATAGAGCATTTGAACATGCCCCTTTTAGTTGTAGAGATGCCGCCCTTCTTTTGTAAAATTTCCTTTAGGTTCATCCCTCGTTTAAAAACCATTTTTGGTTTACTAGGTAAAGATTCACTGAAGAATTTGTCATTTAGTAAATATTCCCAGTTTTTCATTAATATGTTCAATATTAATCCTGAATCCAAATTATATGTACAAATAAAATTACAACCAAGTGTATCATCTAGTTTATCAGTTCTAGTCGTATTGAATTCTACCACAGTATTGTCTCTTTCTTGTCCCACTTCTACCTCTGACCTCAAAATAGGGACGTATGTACCTTCCATTCTTTTAAATTTCACTTCCGCTAGTATCTCCCTTAAAAAATCAAATGGGTATCCCCTCAGTGTGAAGAAATTTAATATTAATTCACACTCTTCATCAAATTCTTCTTCTAATGATGTCATACGGGCTGCTCTTACTAGTTGCCCTTTAACTACGGATTTCTTCTGATGCCTCGGATGGCAGCTAGTAAAATGGAGATACATGTTCAAATGTGTTTCTTTTCTATAAATTTTAGACAAGTAAGTTTTCCTCTTGCAGTCCTTCCTTAGTGAAACATCTAAATACTCTATCTTATTAATATCGTACTTAAAAGTGAAACGCAAAAAACTTGTTGTGTTACTAAAACCTGTTAAGCAATCCTCCATTTGCAGCTCAGTCCCTTGGAACAATATAAAGATGTCGTCCAAGAAACGTGTGTAATACACAATATTGTCCTTAAACTCATTATTATTTAAAACATAGGACCTCTCCCAATAGGCCATAACTAAATTAGCTATGGCCGCACCACATGGTGAGCCCATCGCTACACCAATTTTTTGATGGTAAATGTCCTTATTGAACATCACATAGTTGTATGACAGCACAGTGTCTATTAATTCCTCAACTAGTCTAATCTCATTCACTGGTGCTTCTAACAAATGTAGCATTTCAGCTACCCATTCAATTCCTATTTGATGTGGGATACTCGAATATAAATCTTTCACATCGACTGTTATGAAATAAGATTGAGGAAAAATTCTAATTCATTAATAGATTTCAGGAAAGACCATGAATCTTTGGAAATTTGCATTTCATTTACTATGTATTTTTTCGAAATATTGTCCAAAAGTTTTGCGCAAGTATATGTGGAACTCTTTCTCCCGTCCACTAAAGGTCTCATTGGTGGATTCTCGAGCCCCTTGTGAATCTTTGGTATCCCGAACAAATAGGGTGCCCTTGGGAAAGACTGCTGTAAATATAAGTAAATGTCCCTGTCTATTCTTGCTTCAATGTATAATTCTTCTATGAATGCTGTAATCTTTCTATAAGCCCCATTCATTTCATTAATCGAGGCTTTACTATAAGTTTCACTAGCAAGAATGGCATACATTCTGGAATTATAATCTTCAAGGGACATGATAACCAAGCCTCCTCCCTTATCGGGTTTCATAATACGTATGGGGGCTTGGTTTAAGTATTCTAATAGCTCTTTTTCTTCCTTGCTGATATTAAACTTGTAATTTTTCTTATAAATATTAGATTTTTCTAAATTCCTTAAATCTAATTCTGTAGCATTTTCAAAAAGGGCTACTAGAGGGTGCAAGGGAGGATTGTACATACTACATACATATAATTCAGATTTCTCATTAGTGCTGTTACCCATCAGTGCTGTAAGATTGATTTTTCTACAAAATAGTTTCAAGTCTAATAATGTTCCAGCTAAATCAATAGAACGTGAAGGAACAAAAGTGTACCCTCTGGATAATAAGTCCACAATTTCAGGGCAAATAAAAACATTTGAGTGGTTATAGATTTTAAAATCACCACTAGAATTAGTCAAGATTTCATAAACGTATAATTCATTAGGTAATGAATCCGACACTGTTACCATTTCTTCCTCTTGTTCCTCAACCCTCTGTTGTTCCGTTTCATTTGTTGAAAGTTCCCATTCTGAAAATTTTGTTGTTGATGACTTTGTGTATTAATTTCAACACTTTCCTGGTTTCTCATGATGTTAGGGTTATTACGGGTATTATTCGTTTGATTAAGTCTTTCACTTCGTCTTAACCCATTGTTACTGCTTGGATCCCCCTCATTTGGTGAAATAATGTCATCAATCAGTCGGGGATAATTACTGTCCGAACTCTCTCCTAGCCTCTCACCTGTGTCTCTAGGTGAAACAGTTAAAATTCCTTGGCTGGTAGGGGGTTTGGGGTAGGCCTTCCCTTCCCTGTAGTCACTAACGTCTCGTGCTATTTTCTTAGCCTTAGTGTTTTTAATTTTTGTCATATGTTCGTCAATACTAGTAAAACACCGTTCATATTCAAAACGGTATCTTAAAAAGTTGACATCATTTTTTATATTTTGATCAAGTTCTTCAAGATCCAGCAACAAAGAGTCTATTAATAGTTTATAATGGGTACTCATCAGTTGCAATAACTCAAATCCATGCCTATCAAAAAGGCTCAATAATGCTTCATGAAAAGGTGTCCCCTCCTTCAACCCAGAGGGAAATTGCCACTGCCTTAAGCCTTTTGGCACAATTTTTAAGTTAATGCATTCCTGAAAGTACGCTGATTTTAATTGCAACTTGCGTACTTTAAATAGCTTTTCGTCAAAAATATTCAATTTGACCGAAAGGTCCATGCTTACCTCATTAGACGCTGTGTTTGTTGTATCTTGCAGGCCGTTGTCGAACACAAACGGTCTGCTAATCCATGTATTGAAACTAGCTATAGAAGCTGGTGTTCTTAGTGCTTCTAAACGGTTCCCACCGCTATTCGATCCTTCCGAACTGCTCAAGTTTGTGCTTCGACTGTCGGAAGCCAACTGTGGGTCCTGTGAGGCTACCCCTTGTCTGCCTTGTTGCCTTCTTGAGTCGACTGGTGGTAGTAATGCCTCCGGACCCACGCTCACTCCTGGGGTTGCTGCAATGTTGACGTTCACTCCGCTAGCATGCTGAGAACATGCCTGAAAGTTAGAAGCTGCTTCCACTTTTTGAGATAGCGCTTCTACCTTTTGTGTCAATAAATTGATAAGTAAAGTCAAGTTCCCATCCTCGTTGGAACTCTCACGTGAAAGCAGTGGACTGCTCGATGGTGAAGGCTCCATACTCACAGAAAAACACACTCGTAATGTAATAACAAAACTTCTCCAAATGCAAAACTCCAACGCCACTCGAACGCCAATGCCAAAAAATCACTATTATTGTAACTGTTATTGTAATTTCGCCAAAAATACTGGAAACTTTTCGTAAAAGAAATTTATTAAACTTGAAGTGTGCAACTTTTCATACACTTTTCGTCAGGGCTCCTGCCCCAACTTCATCAGAAAACAACAACCCATTAAATGATGTGTCTTTATATAGTTAATTTGAACATCATTAAACAGTGTAATTAACATCAATAAACCTAAAATACATCAATGAGCCTAAACTAGTTAATGGAAAATCAACAACACTGTAACCCAGCGTAAACCTCCCTATCAGCATATCTTTATTCAACAGTTTTCTTACTAAAAATTGATATTAATATATATATATATATATATATATATATATATATATATATATATATGGATCTATCTTAGTAGATCGACATGTTAAAAGAGCGAACACGAATTAACCGACGCCAGAAGATCGCAAGTCACTTTACCGACGCCAGAAGATCGACAAGGCAGAAGACCGACGGAGGAAGACACCGACGCTGAGAACACTGCGATGGGGAAAGGATGTGTAAGTATGCGGTAGTGACGGACGATAGGGTGCGAGTAAGGTAAGTGTGCGATGTTGGTGGTCTGCAGGGGTAGGGGTGGGATAAGTGAGTTAGGGTTAGGGTGCGAGTAAGGTAAGTGTGCGATGTTGGTGGTCTGTAGGGGTGGGATAAGTGAGTTAGGGTTAGGGTGCGAGTAAGGTAAGTGTGCGATGTTGGTGGTCTGTAGGGGTAGGGGTGGGATAAGTGAGTTAGGGTTAGGGCGCGGGTTAGGTGAGTGTGCGATAGTGACGGACCTTAGGGTAAGGGTTTGGGTTAGGGTTGTAGATAGTTGTGTATGTATGGGTTAGTGTTTGTTTGTAAGGATTTTGGTGTGCTTGTGTTGTGTGTGTGGGTTTTGGATAGGTGATTTGTTTTGTTTGTTGGTATGATGTGTCGGGTGTATGCGATGTCGTGTTTGTGCACTGTCGATCTTCTGGCGTCGGTGAAGTGACTTGCGATCTTTTGGCGTCGGTTAATTTGTGTTCGCTCTTTTAACATGTCGATCTACTAAGGTAGATCCATATATATATATATATATATATATATATATATATATATATATATATATATATAGTCGTATTTGTAGTTGTATTTCTTGTTAATTCATTGATAAAGATTTTTTCTTGCTATTAAATAGAAATTATGTTGTATTTTATGTTTATATTCAATTGCGTATATATTTCTATTTTTAGAATATAACAATGCCGATTTTCAGCTTTTAGTCATCTGCTAATATTGGGTTTGGTTTAGAGCATAATAACCTAGCCCATTTATAGCAGTTAGATAATATTTGTGTTTTAATATATTAATATGTATTCATTTGTAGGCAGTTGTTAAGTATGTAATAATTCTGTTATTTAGAACGAAGTAACGTTTTTATAATGAGATATTACTGCATATGTATCACACGTTTTATGTAATCAGATACGTGCATTTTTGTTACAAATATCCTAAATGGTTTTAAATGACTAGTGAAAGGAAATTATGTCATAGGCATCTAGTATATAAGAAATGCGCTGTTTTTAATTGCTTATGGCCTGATGAAGCCTACGGGTGAAAGCGCTAGCCGCATGCATGTTTTACAATAAAATCTCATTTTATTTATCGCTCGAGTCTACATTGGTATATGTTGGATTAGTATCATTGGATTATATTGTTGGATTCTACAGCTGGTGAAGTGAAAACTGCCGGACTGAAAAGATTTGTTTTACTCTTTAAGGTTTGACTTGCCTATATTGAATTGAAAACCTCCTGAATTCTCTAATACGCAGGTGTTTTAGTGTGTGCTGCATTGACTATTAACGCTCCCGTAAAATCGTTATAAGCGCAGTTTGAATTTGGCGCCATTTATATATTCTGCCTCATACTTCCCTAACTGTTTTCATTTACTTTCTGGTTTTGTGTGGGAAGTCCTTTAAGAAGCCAAGATATATATACTGATAGTTTAACATGTGTGGGAAGTCCTTTAAGCAGCCAAGATATACTTACTAATACTTTAACATGTATTCCATTGCTGAATTTTACCAATGGCCCAACAATTTCCATTGCATTATGTTTGAATGGTAAGATAAGCATTGGAATCAAAGGAGTTTTAAAACCCAGATAAGGGGCTATTTTTTGGCACTCAAGGCATTCAGTATTGAAGTTCCGAAAGTATTTTACTATTCCAGACCAGTATTTTACTATTCCAGACCAGTGAAACCTTACCGTGGTCCGTGCTATATTCTTATCTACAACAATGGAATGTAATGGGAGCACCATGTTATTTTGTGAATTTCGAGATTGCCAAGCTTGTGCTGTGATGATGCATTCACAGCATTTATTTATTTATTTTACATTTGTTTACCAGGAAGGTTCGACTGGGAATGCATCCCATTTTCAGCGGAGGCCCAGGGAGAAAAGCTCTAATATCAAACAAAGCTCCTCATTAGCACTCTTCAAGAAAAATCTTAATGATTGGATGGGAGATAGGAAATTCACACTGGGGATCACTTCTGTGGCTCTGCTCGACAGTGGCACAGGAAAATAATTTTCTTGGGTGGCGAAAGCCAGGGTACATTTGGCTAGGCTTATATAGGCCCTAGGGCCAATAGCCTAGTACCTACCTATGAACCTATGAACATGCTAATAAAGTACCGTACAGTGTCAAAAGTTAATAAAGTACGGTTTCAAGGCCAAGAAAGGAGCAAAAGGTAAATATACTATAAGGAGCATAGTGTGTTACAACAAACAATACAGTTGAAAGGACATTTTGTTCAGTTACTTGGTTACATTCATCAGTGGCTAGTACCGTAAGCACACATTGATTGGTTAAAAGTATAGAAAGGAGTTGTTGCAAGCTTTCATAGAAGGTTAAGGTATGAGATGCTCTAATTAAATGAAGCTACCCAGGGTCAGAACAATTACATAACCAAGAACTATGTAAATGGGACCAGAGGAGTTTTTTTAAATTATTTTTGTTTTCAGTGGTCCTAATATCTACGGGGATGGTATTCCATGTTTTTGCAGCAGAAATGGAAAACAAGGAGCTATTTTTGCTTTTGCCTATGTCAGCCAGTGCTTTATCGGTGGATCTTAGTAGGCGTTTGTTAGAGCAGATATTAAGTAGACAGTGAAGAGCAGGAACTCTATCGGTATAATATATAATTTGGTGGGCTATTGTAAGCTGATCATATGTGAGCAGGTTGGGTAATTCTAGCCAGGGTAATTGCTTGATTGCTGTGGAGTAATGTGTCCTGAAGGGTGAGTCAGTAACGAACCTAGCTATTTTATTGTAACAGGTGTTTAGTTTGTTAAAGTCTGCTTTGTTTAGGTTAATGAGTATGGGGGAAGCATAGAGGAGTGTCGATAGTAGGTGGATTCCTTTGATGGTGGCTTTACTGTCATTCGTGAGGTACTTTTTGCATCTATATAGGATTCTGAGTTTTATATGGACTTTCTTTATTGTTCTGCAATGTGCATATCGAATTTCTTGTTGCGATTTATGATAACCCGTAGAAGTTTGGTGTGTTGGACAGGTGTGATAAGGGTGTTATTGGCTGAGAATATTGTGAATGGTGGTATGGGGTCTAAGGCTGTAGTGGGTTAGAATATCATTAGCTGTGTTTTATTAGGGTTACATATCAGTTGAGAGTTGGCTAACCAGGTTTCAACAACAGTAAAGGACTCTTGTGTCAATTCCTGGAGTTGAGCGAGTAATGGAGTGGAGCAGGTTAGAGTGGAGTCATCTGCATACTGGACTAGAGTGGCATACCGGGTAGCTTTGTGGAGTTGGTTGGTGAATATGTCGAAAAGAAGAGGTCCAAGAATGGATTCTTTGGGAACCCCTAGGGTGACAGGCAGGAAGGCAGATAAGGAGTTTTGCCATTTTACTGCTTGTTGGCAGTTGGTTATATAGTCTTGAAACCACGCTAGTGTGGAGTGGCTGAGATTAAGATCGAAGAGAGCAGAAAGGAGTTTGGGATAGTAGACAGTATCAAAGGCCTTAGAGAGATCTAGGAATATAGTGGATACTATGTTACCATTGTTTCGATGTTGGTTTACTGTGTTGGTAAAGCTAATAAGGGCTGTGGTGGTCTTGTGATTGGGATGGAATCTGTGCTGGGTTTTGGTTAGCAGTTTATTAGTGAAGAGATAGTGCATTATTTGGGAATGTATACATTTTCTGAGAATTTTAAATAAGGGGATAGAATGGCAATTGGACAGTAATTAGATAGTTCCACAGAGTTACCTCCTTTGTGGAGTGGTATTATATGCAAAGTTTTCCACAGAGAAGGAACATGTTGTTCTGATAAAGAGCTGTTAATGAGCATGGAGTCTGGGTAAGAGATGGCTTTGCCTGCAATCTTTAGATATTCTGTAGGTAATTTGTTGGCAGCCAGGGTTGTGGGTTTAAGCATATTTAGGTATTTATATATTGTGTTAGTTGAGACAGGATGTAAGGAGGAGAGGTTTTGGTCCGCTGGTATGGAAGATAGGTTTGGATGTGAAGTGGGAGAACTGTTATTTTTGAAGGGTAGGATTTGGTGAGGTGTTTGTTGAATTGGGTGGCAATATTATTGGTGGTGGTGTCAATGTTTGGGGGTGGAGTACTGGTCTTTCTTGGTTGTAGGATTTTATTAATGGCAACCCAGAATTTTTGTGGGTTATTTTTGTGTTTGGTTTGAATGCCTATATAGTGGTTCCTTTTTTCTGTCCTAATTTGTTTTTTGGCTTTGTTCCTTAGTTCCTGGTAAGCCTGCATGTTAGTTTGACTTTTATTTTGACACCATGAGTCTCATGCTTTATCTCTTTGTTTTAGTAGTAGATGGGTATCTCTGGTCAGCCAGGGGGCATGGCTGGATTTAGTTCTGATTGGGGCAAGATGATTTAGAATGTTTAGAAAAGTGTTATTGAAGTAGTCTATGACACTTTCCATGGGGAGAGATGAGAGTGGTCTCCAGTTGCATTGATTAAGTGCAGATATCAAGTCATGGGCTTTGAAATTCTTTGTATTCTTAGATTTGTTGGAGGGTGGAGGATTTTAATGGATTCACTTGGTGTCTAATTATAAATGTGGGAAGGTGGCCGCTGAGGGTGTCTGGGAGGGAGCCTGAGAGGTAAGAATGAGATGGTCTGTTAGTAAGGATCCAGTCTTGGATGGACTCCGTTTTTGTTGCTTTATTTACCCGTGTTGTTGTTTTGATTAATTGAGTGAAACCGTGTAGGTTAATGTGGTTAGTGGGGTGGAACAAGTTACAAGAGGACCAGTCGATATTAACATCACCTAGTATGATTGTTTCTTGGGGAAGTTTTTAGGATGCTATTTTCTAGCATATTATTTTGTAACATGTAGCTTAGGGAAATTCTGCATGTGGCGGTATGTGTAACATGTACCTTAGGGAAATTCTGCATGTGGAGGCATGTTCCCTCTCAAGAGATAGCAATGGTGGAGCTTGAAGAGGCTCCAGAAGACATGCTACCAAGGGGACAGGATAATCTGTCCTCCAGGACCAGAAATCTGGCCTGCTCCCTACCACTTGATACTTACTCTGGGGAAAAAGAGGGCCACTCAGGATTCCCAGGCATGAATGGATCATAGGGCTCTCACCTATTTCAAGAATGCTTTTTTCCTGTCAACTCCAGAATGCTTGAACTGTTTGAATGCTAGTAGTGGAGCCATCGGGTGAGGTCCTGAGAGAGCAAAATAAATTGTGTGTGTCCTTCATAGTATCAAGTGCAGTAGAATCTAGCCAAAACTCTTGGGTCTCTGTTGTCCATGCCGAATGACCATCCAAAATGTGGCTGCAGCCTATTTTCTTTACAACTGCTCAAAAATGTTTTGGAACTAATAACTGGTTCATTATCTGTTCCTTTTCTGTGATTACC